>NW_015166515.1:45206-66815 GCF_001447785.1 Gekko japonicus
ACTCTAATCTGGGAGAACCGGGTTTGATTCCCCACTCCTCCACTTGCACCTGCTGATGTGACCTTGGGTCAGTCACAAGCTCTGGCACAGCTGTCCTTGAAAAAGAGCAGTTTCTGTCAGAGTTCTCTCAGCCCCACCCACCTCACAGGGTGCCTGTTGTGGGGAGGGGGAAGGAAAGGAGTTTGTAAGCCGCTCTGAGACACCTTCGGGTAGTGAAGGGCGGGGTGTAAATCCAATCTCTTCTCTTCTTCTTCTCTTCATTGATGAAGAAATAAAAGGAGTTTGCCCGAATGATAGAGGAAAATTCATGTTTACTTAGTCACGTGTAATGTCCTCTTTTATAAATTCTGAATGTGAAATATGCCCCTACGTGACTCTTCTTTTTCTCTTACTTTCTTGTGTTGGTAGGTTTCCATGTGGGAGGTGGCTTGGAAAAGGGATGGATGATGGCAGTTTGGAGAGGATTCTGGTGGGAGAATTGCTGACATCCCACACGGAGGTGGATGAAAGACAGTGCAGAACCCCTCCTTTGCAGCAGTCCCCAAGCATGATCAGAAGATTTGTTACTATATCACCAAACAACAAACCAAGTAAGTTGGACTTATTATAATTATCTTTCACCAGTAGGAACTCCCCATGGCTCTTTAAATGTATTACTGATGCATCCTACATGACAGTTTGTTCATAAGTCTCAGCACAACTGACTAATCCAGGAGACAGGAGGAATAGTATACCTCTTAGCTGGTGAAAACTACCAATTTGCTGATTAGATGCAGCTGTGCTGTAGGGTTCTAAATGTTCTGATGCTGTCTTATTGGAGATATTTTTGTTTAACTAGCTAAGAGTGCTCCCAGTTGTGGTGGTATCTCATCTTCAAATACAGTAGCTCCAATTAGGGTTGCCAAGTCACTCGGACTCACCGGCGGGGGAGCGTCGCCAGGGTCTGGGAGCTGCTGATGGATGCGCAAGCGAAAAGCACGCGCGCCGCCAGAACGTCACAGTAAGTGACGCACGACATAGATCACGTTGGGGGCGTGGCCCCAATCGTTGGAGGGAAAACCATAGAGTGATCTACATGGTTGCGTCACTTCCTGTGACGCAGCCACGCTGCGCTTCGGGGGGCGGGGTTCCCCGCGGGGCCCGATTCTGCGGTGGCAGAAATCGGGCCTCCAAAGCGGGGGTTTACCCGCCCCCACTTGGCAGCCCTAGCTCCAATACAGTTTCCTATATACCCACTTGGTGATCGAACCAAAACATTGTGCATGCTTAAAATAAAAAAAATAAAAAAAAAATACAGGCCAGCTGTAGTAATGTAAACTTATTGTAGAACAGAACACAACATATAAAATAACATAGCACATTTCCCCTACCCCGATCTCAAAAGATAATTTAATCCTGATTTTTTGTGTATGAATTGAATTCAGTTTAAGCTAACACATTTTTTTTTATTTGTGCAGAGTTAAACACAGGTCAGATACAAGAATCTATTGGTGAAGCCGTAAATGGAATTGTCAAACATTTTCACAAGCCTGAGAAAGAGGTAAGAATTGAAGTGCTTGTAAAAACAGGATATTTCTTTTTCTGATATCCATGGTCATAGCTGTAATTGACTAGAATAAGTTCAGGAGAAGGTGTGCTTGTGCAATTAACAAATGAATCTGTGGGTTGAATTCAGTATTCCACTCACACACTGATCAGAGATCTTCACACACAGATTGCGGCTCTTCCCACTTTTCCCTGTCCCAGTAGTCCATTCCGGCTCTGAGAAAGTTGATTCCTATGATTGCAGAATGTGTATTGAACAAAACCCCTGTGGACTGGTGGGCTAAAGTAATGAGGATGAAGAGGGCAAAAGTGCTTTCTCTTCCATCAGTGCAGATGTTGTTTTTCTTTCTCACAGAAACACTCTGCCACTTCTCACACCATTCCTGAGGGTCCCCTGGCCTGTAAGATGATTTCTTGTTAGGTATAGGGGAATGTGGGGGGAAGCGAAAAAGTCTCATGTGGATAATAGAGCACCATTAGTGGTGTTTTTAATCCAAGGCCCTGTTTTTCAGTAGCTTCATGCCAAGTTTTAATCAAGGTTCTCAAGTGAGTTTAGAATCCATAGTTGGGTTTATTTTAAATAATGTAAAATCAGCAGTGACCTGACCTGAATGCCCAGGCTAGGCCTATCTTGTCAGATCTCAGCAGCTAAGCAGGGTTGACCCTGGCTAGTATTTGGATGGGAGACCACTAAGCAATACCAGAGTCATGACGCAGAGGCGTGCAATGCCAAACCACCTTTGAACATCTCTTGCCTTGGAAATCCCATGAGGGGTCGCTGTAAGTCAACTGTGACTTCACGGCAAAAAAAATAAAAATCAGCAGGTCCATCTAACACTGAACTTCGGTAGAGAGGGACAGGGGAATTCTCACAAGGGCACTCCTGATCCCCAAACTCTGCAAAACTTCTAAAAATCCCTTTACTGTGGTTAAGGTTCCAGCACTATATCCAAACAAGGCCTTAGCATTACATCTGATCCAAACAATGTAATTGCTGCGTGAACTCTGTCCTCTTTGATCTCAAAGGTGAGAATAGTCCATTTGAAACTTCTTCAGACACCCCCACCCCATTTTTCCTGATATGAAGTAATATCTCAGTACTGTGAGAATCATCTGTGATTTTTATTTTAGTTCCTCTAAATAAGGTTGATGAATTATTGACATTTACTCCATAAAATCCTGACCTGGGGCTGCTATTTCAGATTTATTCTTGGGTCTTTTTCTGATGAAAACCGCTAACTGATAGATAGGTACTGACTCAATCCCACAACTCTTTAAGTTAGGCTAGTCTAAGAGTACATGACTGGTCCAATGTCATCCAGTTTGTTTTATGACTGAATGCGGATTTGAATCTAGTTCTTCCCAGTCCTAGTGTGATGCTCAAACCACTACACAATACTCTGCATAGTTGTGTACTGGTATTAACTTGGTAGGGTCTAGGGCAGATATATAATATTGTGTGTGTTCTTAATTTTTATAAAAACCTAGCTGTAATTTGTGGCAAATATATTCATAATACAACTGAAACAGACATCACAAAAAATAAAACATTTTTAATATTGGCAGAGAGGCAGTTTGACGCTTTTACTTTGTGGAGAAGGTGGGCTTGTCTCAGCTCTTGAGCAAGTGTTTCAGCATGGATTTAAATCACCCAGGCTCTTCAAAAATGTTTTTATTTGGGACTTTCTAGGTAAGTACATAGAACAGGTATCTATTTAGCTGTTGTTACTGGAGGAAACACTGATTGTAGCAGATTGCTATCTCTTGTTTACTACCGATAGAAGATTTGTCCTTTTAATCTGTCTTGCATCTTCCTAAAATATGGATTCTCTATTCACATGAAAATTAACATGAAAACGGTGACGGCCCCAGGTTTTTTCGCCCACTAGGCGAGGATACATTCTGCCCCCCCCCCCCGTGAGGGGCGGAACGGGAAAAGGTGCCGGAGCCGCAGCAGGCGGGCTGAGGGGGCGAGCTGCAAATGCGTGGGGGGGGGCGGGATCACTCAAGAGGAGGGGGCCTGTGCCAGGCTGCAAAAGGAGCTCCAAAGAGACTGCAGGGGCGGCAGAGGGCAAGCGGCACTTTCCCATCGTCCTGGGCTATTCCCCGTGCCTGTCCCCCCCCCCGCCTCCTTCTCTTATTTGATGTCCATCAGTGGCTATTAGCCACAAGGTATAGATAGGGGCTCTGGGGCAAGTGATGCTCTGTCTTCTTGGTGCTTGGGGGGGTCAACAACAGTGGGAGGGCTTCTAATGTCCTGGCCCCACTGCTGGACCTCCTGATGGCACCTGGTATTTCTGGCCACTGTGTGACACAGAGTGTTGGACTGGATGGGCCTTTGGCCTGATCCAACATTGGCGTCTCTTATGTTCTTATGTTCTGTCTGGGGAGCTGCAAAGAAGGGAGTCCCTTGCCGGGGACGGAGCAAGAAGTTGGCAAGGGAGGCTTCCTGTCCTGGGCGAGGAGAGGACGAGGCCGGTCAGAATGGCACCCTCTTTGAGCCGTCGCCCTAGGCAACAGTCTAAAATTTAACAATAATGGGCCGGCCCTGCATGAAAATTAACCTGAAGAACACATTTTTAGCAGGAGAGCAAAATGTTTGACTGTTTAAGATAGAGTTAGCAAATTCTTTTTCTTGTGAAATGAAGTAGTCAATATATAGCTTCAAGTATTGAAAGGGTTTATGGTCAAACTAGATGTGAATGTGCCGATTCATTTGTGTTAAACACAGTTCAGATTCAGTACTTTGAAAAAATATATGATAAGCCTTTCCCACAATATGTCTGCCTGGAAAGAGTTTACCTTCTCAGCTAATAGCATGGTGTTCAGCAGAGAAATTACCATCTCAGAGACCAAGGCTACATGGAGGTTAGGGAGCTGGGGTAGGGTGGGTAAGGTAACTTTGCCAGTTAAATCTCATCCCCCATCCCTTTGTCCCAAACATGTTGCGGTTTTTGTTTAAACAAATGGATCTGCCACTGTTGCATGTATCCAGTTTGGCTCTTAAAGTTTATCAAAACAGCCTTAGAGAAACATCTGTTAAAATGCTGTCTTTTCTAAGTATGGGTTTTTCTGCATGTGTTATTTCCATCGGTTGTGTCGGGGGTGGGGTTTCTGGAAAAGGGGGGGAAACTCACAATACATTACAAGAATACAACTGACAGAAATAACGCATGGAAAAACTCT
This sequence comes from Gekko japonicus, assembly GCF_001447785.1. NCBI lineage: Eukaryota > Metazoa > Chordata > Lepidosauria > Squamata > Gekkonidae > Gekko > Gekko japonicus. The sequence continues at coordinate 49,938 of NW_015166515.1, forward strand.
GTTTGAGCCACATGAAACAGAGTAAATCAAGGGAATAAATAAATGGATACTCGTTTTACAAGATAGCAATGATCAGTTCTTTCAGAGATGGGAGTACCTCATAGTACTTATACATTGGATCCATTTATTGGCATCGTAAATTTTAGGCTAGTTTTATAGAAAGTAGGTGACAAGATGCTTCTGCTTTGACAGTATCGTGATTAAACTGCAACCCGTGTGTGTGAATTGGAGCAAATTTTTAGCATTGTAAACAGCTGAGAGTATTGTTTTCTATGACTATATGTTTATGTCTTCAGAAAAAGCACAAGGATATTATGAAGCTCTAGATCAAAATGAACTGGTCCCAGAGGAAAACTGGCAAACAAGAGCCAGGAGTTTTTGTCGCTTTGTCACAGCCATCAATAACACTCCAAGGAACATTGGGAAGGATGGCAAGTTTCAGATGTTGGTATGCCTTGGAGCCAGGTATTAAAGTATACTTTGATTAGTTTGTAGACATGTTGCATGTTAGCCAACCGACCAAATTGCTTTCGCATTGATTAGTTTTCTTTGTCTTTGTTGTGATAGTCAGATTTGGAATGCTTTACCAAATTACATATTTTCAGACTTAATCTGTGAGATTATGGAAGCTTGAAGATAGACCAGCAACTAAAACAATCACAAGAAATGAGAACTGAGCTAAAAAAAAAAAAGGAGGGTGAGAGAAAATATCTATAAATGTAACGAGGCGTAATACAGAAGAGGAGGATGAACTGTTTCAAGTCAAGAATGCTATAAGCATGAGCCTGTGGCTGCAAATTGAAAATAACAACTTGAGATCAGAAATCAAAGTATTTAGACATTAGGAAAAATATATAGTAGTCTTCCCTGGAAAGGCGGGGGAGGGGGAGAACTTCATTAGATTCAGAACAGATTTACATGTCTCTGATGGGTATTCTCTCTGTCTTCAATGCCTTGGTGGGGGGCATAACACCAGCAATTGCAAGCATCATCTTGAGTTAACTTTGAAGGCATGGCTAGATAGAGCAGCCAGATTAAAAGCTAGCCTTTAGGAGAAAGCCTTAACATGCTCCGAGAGCCCAGCAGCAAAATCTTCTGCCATGGTATAGTGGCTGGAGACCCTCCCCAGTAAGTTACCAGGCTTAACCAGTCAGCTGTCGGGCTTGCTGTCGGTATCTTCGGTTCTATCGGGCCTGAGGTTGGCTCCGACCAGACACCGATCCAAGTTGCCTGATCGTTCTTTTTCTGCATTGGAGCCTTCCCCTAAGAAGGCCAAGATCTCTGCATTGGAGCCTTCCCCTAAGAAGGCTAAGGCCAAGACCAATCACCAGGAGAAGCAATCAATCAGTTCCTAGATTCTCTTCACCTAAGACACCCATCGGTTCCAACCATTAGGACCTTGTCGGTTCCAGCACCTGCTTCAGAGGACTCACCGCCTCCTAGAACACCATCATTGCACTTACAGTCTTTGGCTCCCTTAGCATCTGGAGGGGAGATGGAAGCAGCTCCCGGCTTCTGACCACTTGTTCCTACAGATTTGATTTCAGTTTCAGAACGCACACAATTGGCTCCTTGGCCCTTTGTGGTTCCACCATCACTTTGGCAGTAATATCCTTTTTATTACCCATCCTCATTCCTGCAGGAATGGGGCAATTTCCCCAGGCCATCCAGAACCAAATCTGTTCATCCTTCTGGGCCTTGTATCCATACCTCAGTGCCTAGCTGGACTGTCTCTGCTCCACCTCCCAAACAGGCTCCACTGACCTTTTCTGACTTGGAGGATGAGGGTGCAGCTTTCCCATTGGAACAGAGCTTTGGTCAACCATCTGATCCATCCCTGGATGAAATGGTGGGAAGCATGGATCCAATATCACCTAACAAGGATCTGTACACTGAACAGATCATCAGAATGGCTAAATCCCACTTGTCCCCTGCCGACAAGGAGGGCCAGAAAATTGATGCCATGAGCAGAAAGGCCTATGCCTCTTCTGCCCTCAATTTAAGAATTGGCAATTGTGCTGTAAAAATGGTTGGTTATCAGTTATTTTTATGGGAGAGGATGTCCTCCTATATCGATCTTCTACTGGACAACAATAATTAGCGAAGGTCCTCCAGTTGGAAGCCATTCACTTGATGTGTGGAGAAACGCCACACATCAAGTGAATACAGGATACTGAGAAACGTATTATCTTACAAATACCTTATTGAGGCCCCGGTCACACGGGCAGGAAACTGCAGAGGAGAAGCGTGCCTGTTTGCCCTGGGGCAAACTACTGCGCAGTTACGTGATCAGACCTCCTATGGAGGTCCTGTGGAGGTACCGTGGAGGTTCCATGGCAAGGGAGAGGTGCCTCAATACCTTATTTTGGAATTTTATGTGTATTATTTATATACTACTTTAACATTGTTTATATACTAGCTTTAGCCAGGAAGGAAAGTGGAGCTGCGGTGGCTCAAGTGGTTAAGACGCTGAACTGCAGGCTGTGGAAGGTCGGTAGTTCGAGACCCGAGTGTGCCGCATGACAGAGTGAGCTTCTGTCTTTAGTTCCAGCTCCTACCAACCCAACCACATGACCACCGAAACGTCTTCGGACAGCGCTGGCTCTTTGGCGTTGAAGTGGAGATGAGCACCACAACCCTAGAGTTGGACTCGACTGGCTTTCGAGCAAGGGAAACTTTACCTTTAGCCAGGAAAGCTAAAGCAGTTTACCAGAAAGAAAGAAAAAACACCTTAAAATGAGCAGATTAAAAGAATACCTTATCAGACAAATCTAAATGTGTTACAACAATAATTAAAACTGCAGTTACTGGTTACATTTCAAAAAGCTTGAGAGAATAATACTTTTATTGCCTTCCCCCTAAATGAAGAAGCAAGAAGAGTCGGGGGGTGGTGGTAGCTCAATAATATTGAGATAACTGTAAAGAAGTAAACCCTTCTTTCTAGTGGGTGCTAGTCTTGCATCTCTTAAGAAAGGGTAAATATACTTAAATTAACACAGGCTTAAATGTGGGGTGGAGGTCATTAGATCCTAAAGTTGCATCCCAGGAAGGCTGGGATGGGTATACGGTGATTGGTGGAGCTAAGAATAGATTTGAATCCAGGGTTCATCTCACCAATTGCCTGACCTATCAAAGGAGCTGTGATGGATTATTTCTAATTTCCCTCAGTGGTGCCTTAACCTCTATTATCCAGATCTTTTAAGTGACTGGTAAAAAGCATGCGTGGAGGGAAACTCTGAACCCTGCACCCTTAATATCTAATTGAGTTGGGGTGGGTGGGTCTCAAGGCTGCAGAAAAATCTATAAAATTGTTAGCCTGGAGATTGTTGTTGTCAAGACCTGGAGTCCAAACTCTGACAGGCCCTGTCAGACTGTGCCAAGATGCTTGGTCTTAGACCCATTCCCAGGAGGGGACTGTTGAGAGACTGTAAATAATAGGATTAATTATCAAGATAACCTTTACCAGTATTTTGTCTAACTTGTCTGTCTGCTGATTGTTCCCAGTTATCTATGCCTTCTATGATTTATGTTTAATTATTAAAGTTATTTTACTCATGATTTTGAGCGTAAACTGATTATGTAGAAGCCCACACACATTTAATCAGGTTGCCCATGCTTATAGTAGCCAAACTCTGCTAGTTCTGAACAGAAGAGCTGATGTGGGGGAGAGAGAGGGAACAGAAGCCCACAAAAGCTCCAGGCTAACCCTTATGAATACCCCTCCCCTAAATTCCTAGTATACAAGAGAGCCAGTATAAAGGTGTTGGTAGCTACCTGCTGGAGTAATGATCCCAGGGGCAGGAGGTTGGGAAGAAAAGGGTTTTTTAAAGCACCCCTTGGTTCTCAACAAACCTCAGCAGCAGAGAGTGGCTGGGAACCAAAGAGGCAGTTATGACAGCATCCACATGTGCTGAAACTGGAGCACAGCCTCACGTAAATCTCAGCAAGTGGCAGGGGGCCATCTAGGATCCACACTGCACACGTCTCATCTACCATGTGATCATCGCGGGGGCTTGCAGCCATATGCCAGCTGTCAGTTTCCAGTAGGAACTGAAATTCAGAAGCACTGTAGGGGCCAGGTTCAGACTGGGACTGCAGTCCTGGGAGGAGGAGGAGCTCCTGACTTCCCTCTCTACCATTTCCCTAACCTGAACCAAGGGGGCATTGTTTGCCCTATTGTGGGGCTGCATATGCACTGAATGCTTGTATGTGAAGTTCCCTGGGCGAGTAATACCACCTGAGGCCATTTTGGGACGAAAACAGGTACAGGTGGAAAACAGGAGCCCTTCTCCTCTCTCTGTGCTGTGGTACCAATCCAAATTCGGTCCCTGCAGCACTTCTGAATCGAGTTCCCATGGAGAAAATGCTCCCGAAGGTACTGTAGGTTGAGGTTTTAAAAGTCAAAAAGAACATCTTAACTTGTGCCCAGCAGCACGTAAGGAGCAGATACAAATGTTGGAGCATTCAGTCGCTAAGGGCAGCCCCAAGAAAAGTACACTTCAGTAGTTTAATTTGGAAGTCACCAAGGCATTTACGACAGTAGCTGTATTCTAGCAGTGGGCACAGCTGGTTAATAAGTTTTAGTAGCAAGGGCAAATCCAAGTTTATCACCAGGGTGAAAACTTGAGTCTTTTAAGAAAAATGTGATTCCATCTAATGCCAGCATTTGCATTGCTGACCAGTTTGTAGTACGACTATTGTAACCTCTCTGTTACATAAAACTCTCCCTTACAGAGATCACCTATTGCACCACTGGATTGCTTTGTTGGCAGACTGCTCCATCACGGCCCAGATGTATGAGGACACAGCACTGATAAAGGATCACACCCTAGTGAACTCCTTGATCCGGGTACTGCAGACCTTACAGGAGTTCAACATCACATTGGAGGCATCCCTTGTTAAAGGAATCGACATCTGACCCGCCTCTCTGCAAGCACCATAAAAAGCAACAAGCAACAAATTTTTATTAGTATGCAAAGATTTTATCTGTTAATACATTGCATTGCGAACTCCAGAACTTCACATCATTCAACACTACTCTTCTGGAAGGAAGCTCCAAATAGAATGTGGAGAAACGGAAGCTGTAAACCCCAGTGTATAGAAGGGGAAATATTCCTATTAATTGATTTTAGAGTTTATTTGCTGATTTGCTTTTAAACCTTTCATGTGAAAGAGTTAGATAATAAGTATTGTGTAGCTTATTTTAAAGCTGCAATATTTCCTTGCCATAGAAAATGGTGCAGTGAGGCTCTTGGCATTCTCTGAACTTGCCTTCAGACTGTACGTCACAAAGTATAATGCACACATTCCATTTCTGCAAAAGCTCATTCAGCAATTTTAAAATTAATGTTTTGTTATATTAACATTATCATCACTGCTTTTCTGTGTTCAGTCACTGCTGTGCTGCAAGAACTAAAAATGCAAATATTGTTTTTTTAGCCTTGAAGCACTGAATTTGTCAGTAAATGCTTTTTTTTCTTGTCAGTATTATTTTTCAGCAGACCTTTGGAGGAATGAACCACGCAGAGGTGCAGAGATTGGTGATATTTTTTCATAGGGTATGAAATTGCACAGAAAAAAATATATAAGTGTGTTTTTAACTGACACATATTTATTTAACTTTTAATCATGTTGTAATGTTTTTGTCTTTAAAACATTCAATATACTTAACAGGCTGTTACATGTCCATTGTGTGTTCAATCTGGGAATCTAGAGCGCAGCCACCCTAAATAAAAGGCCCAAAGTAAGAGTCTTGGTTAGCAAAGTATGTTTCAGTGTGGATCTGCCTTTTGAACCTAACTTGTTTATATGTGATAACCTTTTAATTGATAGATCCTAAAGTAATAATTTTAAAGCCCAAATATAGTTAATCTAGTAACTAACTGTCTAATCCCAAGTTTACTGCAACAGCACGCAAGTGCTTCGAATGGGACACAGCAACAGGTTCACAATTCACTCCAATGCTGGCACAGCTTTTTAACATCACAGGCACATGCTGGTGCAAATATGTGGGGTTGGGTGTGAGTGAGGTCAGTATTACCGTGACTTGCCTATGCTGCTCCTCAGCCTAATGTTACGTCAGGGTTTCAAGACTTTCTGTTGGTAACATCAAAACACAGACAGAAGAACATATGAAAGATCTTGGTTTGAAATGCTTGAGTGCTCATTTGCTAATTCTTGTGTTTAATTAAAAGGCTGCATTTCTTGGATGCTTGTAAATGTTGTGTAAAAATCGCTTACCCTCATAGTGTTCAGAATTTGTTGACTTTTACAATAGTAAAAAACCCCAATTGTAAAATCTAGTGAATGCCTAGAAGCAACTAACTGTTCTTGTCCCTAGGAGATGCATACCTAACTGAGGAAACACTAAGATGTTCTGTACAGGGTTTTAAGTCTCTGCCATCACTGTATAAACATTATCTCAACAACTAGGCTCTTTAACATAAGGAGTGGTGATAAGTTTTCAATTGTCAATTTCTCCAACATGTAGCATTATTCTTTATTTCCTACATTTTGTGGTCATTTTTATTCCAATAACTTAAAAGTATAGCACATGTATGTATTAAATTTTACTATTTTTACTTTCTTGTGTTGATTTTTTTATACATTAAGAAATTCTTGTTTGTATACCTTTATTTTGTACCTCAGTTGGGGCCAATTGTGGGAAATACACTGGATAAATTCACTGTTGCAGCTTCACATTCCTTAATCTTACAAGTTCTATATTGGGTATCTGTACAAGATAAAACATTCCCTTGATTATAGCTGGCACAGTTTATTACTTCAACTGAAGACGAAAATTATATGACCATACATTGTGGCTAGCTTTACTTCAGCGTTATCTTTGAAATCTTGAATAACGAGTGGTAGTTTGAGTGGTGCTTTATTTCCATAATTTGTATTAAGGAGGCAAAAATATCAACACTTTTAGTGTTGCTATAATGCATTCGTTAGTTTGATGGTGCTGCTTCTATCTTTCCACATGTGTTTAAAATCTGTTTAGGCTTTTTCATACACAATCAAGGTGCCAGATATTTAGTAGTTCTGCGGGAAATGGATCAAGACCAGGAGATTTTCTCAGTTTTAAATTTTTAATCAATTTATTATCTCGCAACAGGTGACAGGTTTCCATTTTGGAGTTTGTTTAAGATTGATTTCAAAGTTTAGGTCTGGTTCAAGGTTATGCTTTCTAGAAAGCTTTCCGAAATACTTTTCCCAGACCATTGCTGATATGGGAGTTGCAGTATTTCTTCTTAGCTTCAGCATTGGAGTAATTAGGTGCCAGAGAGATGTACTAGGTTTCTCTTTAGCGGCTGTGATGATCTTAATTCGATTTTTGGCCATCCTACAGTCTCTGTCGAACCAACTTTTCACATGGCAGCCAGGTTTGCTTGACTTTCCTTTTCCTCTTCCACTATTTAATAGAACTGGGTCAAAAAGTGTAATGAGCACTGACATTTTTTCCAGAGTTGTGTGGCAGTCTTGTTCTGTCAGGATTTTCTCTTTTAGTTTTTGTGCTTACTCAGTGTGGAGTATTTTTATAGCAGCTTCAGCCAGTCCTTTGGACCACCTCCACTTAGTGGGCGGTGCCTTAGATCCAATTTGGCCAGTACTCAAATTTGGCATGGCCTCTAGTGATACTTTGATGCAAATGGGGAAATGACCACTTGTTCCCAGGTCACTTACTTTGAACTCCCATACTTTTCGAAGGCTGGAGTCTTCAATCAGGAAGTAATCAATAACGCTAGCTCCTTGTGAGGAAACAAATGTAAAGTCTCCAAAAGGATCGACAGTGCCGTTTCCATTTAAAATCGTTGGTGACAGTCTGGAGACCATGTTCACCAGATTGGCTCCCGATCTCTTGATACCTTTATCTTTAGAATGGCACGTTCCTTCTGTGGTGTTGTGATAGCAGAAGTTTTCTTTCCAGAATTTGGAGTGGAGCAGTTCATTATCATTTGAGCCAATTCTTGCATTGAAGTCTCTCCCCCCCCCTATTATCATAAGAGCTTGTGGGTGGCTACTTTGTAGATCTAGCAGATATTCCTCTAAGATCGTCCACTGAATATCAATGTCTGCTTTTGATGTTTTTTGGGGAAGGTAGACATTTACCAGCAAGCTCTCTTTGGAACTGGTGGCTGTCTTCACTGCCATGGCTAGGTTTGTTGGACAGGGAGGGAGAAGGGACAATTTGCCCAGATTACTGGAAATAAAACAAAGTAACCCTCCTTGAGGGCATCCTTTTAATTCTTCAGTGGGTAGAAAAAAGGAGTTATAACCAGTTAGGTCACAGGAGTCGCGTAGCCAGGACTCCTGTATCATAATACAGTCAGTTTTACCAGTAGAGAAAAGGTTTCAGGATCTAACATGGCTTTATTCCAGCCAGCTATATTCCAACTGAGAATTTTTATGTGCTTTGAAGAGGTATTTTTTGCACCAACCCTACCAGTAAAGCTGTGCCTGAAAGGATTAAATGCAAAATATGTTAATGAGCTATCCTCTCCAGTGTCCTCAGAAAAATATAACAGTCCCTGAATTTGTGGCAATAGCAATGTAACCCCAACATTTTTAATGTTCTATTATAATCTCACTGTGTGTGCTTGATAGTTTACTTTTTTTGGGGGGGGTTATTATAATCTCACTGTGTGTGCTTGATACTTTACTTTTGGGGGTTTTTTGCAGTTCAAGAACACAAACAGATTCAGGTTACATGCAGCAAATATATGTGAGAATTGTTCTGCAAAGCCAGGGTAAATTTATGTTGTTAACTTGGCAGTGGTGAGATAATGCACAATTGCTGCAGTCTGCAAAATCATTAGTGCCCAAACAAGCTATCAAAATACCTGCAAATGTGCTATAAAACCATTTTTATCCTCCTAAATATATATAGACTTACAACAGCACATAAACACTGCATCCTATTTTCTTACCAAACCTGTTTACAGTCTTGCCAGAATATAATCAATATCCCATAATTTAAGTGTTCTTGTTTTCCTTAATATCTTCAAAGGTAGAAGAGGCTTGTTCTTTTAAAAAGGAAACCTATTATTTCTAGGTACATAACATTTTAAATAACATTAAACATCTAGAGGAATATTTTATGAAATATCTTTTCATTTTGAAAAGTATGTTAAGTTTCAGAATATTTTAAGTATGACTTAAATGCCAGAATTCATTTTTGTGTGGAGTGTGTATGTGTGAGACTGTGGACAGATTGTTTCTGCAGTGGTCCTCTCAGCACGAATGTCCTCTTGCTTGGCATATGGTTTCTGTTGTAATGGCTAAAGATGTCTGGAGAGCTGGAAAAAAAAATACTTGAAAGCTATATGTTTACTTCTCAGCTTTGTAATTCCTTTTATACTTAAAGGGTGGTTATTAACTTCCCTTAAGATACAGCATCAATTTCAAATATATAGAAAAGGTCAGCCATTGACGTTTACAGCACCCAAACAGAAAGTCCAGGTACTGTGTTTCTTTTCTAATTTCCTAATTGTAACTCAGAATTCTAAATGTTTTACAGATGTAGCTTATTTTACTGAACTGCAATAAAGCTTTCTTCTGACATGACCCAATGGGATTGATTTAATGTGCCATCTCTGGCAGCTGATTGTTCTAACCAGGCTCTATCTTCTATTCATATATTTCATTATACCTTATTTGGTGCACAGTGATGTGAAGGATGCTGTGTTTGTTTCCAATTACAACCTACATAAATGGATTTTTTTTCAAAGGCTGTCAATGCACAGCATATTAATGTTTACATTTTAATACATTCTTAAACTACTACAGATTAGCGATATGCGTTAGAAAGATTTTATATATGGCCAGTGTGTGGTATAATTAACTGTCCAGAGCAACTATGTGTATAGATCTTGAACTCGATTACTGTAAACCCAATCCTGGTTGGTTATCTACCTTATCCTAGAAAAATGAGCTGTTTGTAACTAGCAGAAATAATCTTATGGCAAATAATCTTATAGCAGAAAAACTATGGCATACAGGACATGCAGGATGGTTGAAATTGGATGAACTATTCTAGCTAGATGGCGCTGTTGATCAGCTCATACAGATTCTGGAGACTTAAAAGGACAGGAGTTCTGCACGCACACGCACACACACCTCCCTAAACACCACCACCCCCCTTATAATTGTTCATTTTGCCATCATATTGACATTATGGCTTTTAGATTAGGGCAAACTATGAACCCCCCCCTTCCCAGTTTTTTTGCTTATTAAATCCACCTGAAACATATCTTGCTTTGGCCTTGGTCAAAATGAAGTCTCATCATGTCAAGTTGCTCTCTCCTGTGTCCTGACTCTGAGCACACATTAACTTGCCTTTTGCCAGGATACTACTTTTTACTCACCCTTGTCCTTAGAACTATTGGGATCCATCAGCTTTTTACTTCAGCCCCTAGGAGCCCTTATCGCGAAATCCTTGTGGGTCCCCCTGTTTAGGTACATGTTTAAACATCTATTGAGGGAGTAGGCATTTCGCGCAATGCAGTTCAGTTTACAGCTATTGGGATATCATAATCTGTAAAATACAGGTGCTCATACTAAATGATTAACGTTCTTTAAATATTGTTTTTGACACTGTGTATACCGATTTAAGGTTTTGTTTATAAACATTGTAAAGTACTGGTTAAATACGTGGCCTCACCTAAGAGCAATGACAGAGTCACTGGAATTTGTTTTCTCACTGCTTTCAAACTCAGTGAGAGTCAGAAGTCTCTCTCAATCGTGCAGTTAGTTTTTTCCACTTGTAGCGGGCTTTGTGGTTTTGCAGTGTCCATGAGGCACATAAAACTTTTGTTTTTAAAAGAAAATAGTTTGCAGTGTTCCAAGATCAATGGAGCTTGATAAGAATGTGTCAGTTAATGTTTTTATTGGGAAACGTTTTGCTAGGTTCATTAATATGTAGCTCTGCACTTCTGCAAAATAAAAGAGAAGGCGAGAATTATTACCTTTCACTAGAGATGGAAAGATCCAATTTTTTAAAAAAACCCTTTGACTCTTTTGTTTTTAAAAGAAAATAGTTTGCAGTGTTCGAAGATCAATGGAGCTTGATAAAAATGTGTCAATTAATGTTTTTATTGGGAAACATTTTGCTAGGTTCATTAATATCCATTTCCATTTCATTTATTAGCTTCATTGACCCGAGGTCTTAAGCCAAACATGCAAACAGCAACTATAAAATGCATTACATATAATTACAAGAAATTTAGACAGAACGTCTTTACAATAAAATAACATTTCAAAGCCGCTTTAAAGATAGCACTATTGAAAGATATTTTGCCACCAAGCGAGTCGTTTCAGGGTCCTCATCAGCTAATAGTATGGTTATCACCCAGGGTTCCATAGGGAGGTGATATCTTTGTAAAATAGGAGTAATCCAGCAGGATCTGGGGTCAATCCATTGGTGGCAAAATAACATAAGATGATCTAAGGTCTCTATTGCACCTGATCCACAATTACACAATCTATTTGAGTACTGTATTTTAGCAAAACGGCCACTTAGCTCTACAGTTGGAAAAACATTCAACCTTGCAAGCGTGAAGACATATCTAGATCTGGGGGATGTAAGGAAGCTCATATATGAGGGAGTTTTCTTAGGTGGAGCTCTGCACTTCTGCAAAATAAAAGAGAAGGTGAGAATATTACCTTTCACTAGAGATGGAAAGATCCATTTTTTTTAAAAAAAAACAACCCTTTGACTCTGTACCAGAGTCAATGAAATCAATGGGCTTAGACTGGAGTAACTTTTCTTAGGATTGCACTCTCGGGGGCATTGCTGAACTCTGTGCCGCTGACTGGGTGCAGCTCTGACCAGGGGCCTGCTCGGAACTGTGAAGACAGCTGTATCCCCAGCGATGCAGTTCCAGAAGATATGAGTTGCAACTCTTTAGCAAGCCGCTGATAGGTACCAGCACTTGGAACATTTTCTCCTTTAAAGTGTTAACAACAAAGCAGGAGGGCAGGTTTCCAAATAGTGATACTGAATAAAGACGGAAGGGTTAAATCCCCTCTCCTCTCACATCCCTGTATAACCTTGAGACAAACAAGCTGTATAGCCTGCAACTGTCTGCAGTGTTGTCAAATCCCCAGCATCCCAAACAATGTAACTCAAGAGGCAAGCCCCGATGATGATGTGTTTTCACGATATGGCCATTTTATTCCAATCAGAGTTTATTTCAGCCTATCTACCTGTTTGAGTTCTGCATGCCAACATATATTTGCATAAGGCCATAGAGGTAAATGGGTTAAGGGCACTTCACTGAACTAAGAACCATCCTGCAAAGGCATCTATGACATCCTTACATTTAGATCATTAATGGAAAGCTTCACCTGATAAAATACAGCATAGTTGTAAGCTGGACTCGGATATCTAAATTAAGGAAAGAACTCTGGTTTCTACATTAAGCTTCCAAATTAAGAAGCTGTGTCTGATCTATAGAAAGTTTGCATTCAGTATTAAAGCCTGCCCATTAAGACTGCATTTGGCAAATATAAGGCTGAAAAAAGACTTTTGATAGTTTGTACTGAATTTGAAAATGTTAAAAGTTTGAGATGTATTCCTAATACCACACAATTATGAGGGAGTAAGCCTCCCTGAAGCAGCCCAAATAGCCTAGTTTAGCTTGAGCTTGCTAAAACGTGGATGCTAAGCAGGGTTGGCTGTGGTTAGTATTTGGATGGGAGACCATCCAAGGATGATTCGGGTTGTTCTGCAGAGGAAGGCAATCATAGAGTTGGGAAGGGGCCATGCAGACCATCTAGTCCAACCCCCTGCCCAATGCAGGATCAGCCTAAAGCATCTCTGACAAATATTCATCCAGCCTCTTCTTGAAAGCTGTCAGTGAAGGGGAACTAACCACCTCCCTGGGCAGCTGATTCCACCTTTGGACCACTCTGACTGTGAAAACGTTTTTTCCTAATATCCAACCGATATCTTTCTGCATGTAATTTAAACCCATTGCCCCGGGTCCTATTCTCTGCTGCCAACTGGAACAGCTCCTTGCCCTCTTCAAATGACAGCCTTTCAAATACTTAAAGAGAGCAATCATGTCCCCCCTCAATCTCCTCCAAACTAAACATTCCCAAGGCCCTTAGCCTTTACGCATAAGGCTCAGTCTCCAGACCCCTGATCACCCTCGTCGCTCTCTTCTGCACCCTCTCGATTTTGTCCACATCCATTTTGAAGTGAGGCCTCCAGAACTGCACACAGGACTCCAGGTGCGGCCTGACCAAGGCAGTATACAGAGGGGCTATGACCTCCTGCGATTCTGATGCTAAGGTAAGACCACTTCTGCCTTTCTTGCCTGGAATGCCCAGTGAATGGAGTTGGTTTTATACCCAGTAGCCCATTCTTCTTTAAGTCTCCCTAAACTCTGTGGGGCTTATTTCTTTGGGAACGTGTATACGATTAAATTGAAAAATGAATATAATATCTAAATAACATGTGAATAATATTTTATTTTTCATTTATAGTCCACCCCTCACTTGGACTTAAGGCAGATTACAACAAATACAACTGGAAAACTCCAGTGTAAGACAGGACTTTATCATCAAGGTGGCTTATTGATATAATGTCGGGAACATGTATACGACTCCAAAACAGTTGACAGGAGAGTGGGGGGATGCCATTGTGTAGGCACTCCTGGACATGGTTTTAGTGATGACTCTACTTATGTGTGGTGGCGCCATTGTTCTGTACAAATGGAAACAGAGATATTGGGTACAGGCACTGAAAGTGGCAATACAACAGGGCTGGACTGGGAAGCAAAATTGGGATGTACTAAAAGGAAGGACAGGATTGGCCATTGGAAACAATGGGAGAGGCTTGAAGCCCCATTGGAAATAAAAGGAGACAGGAAGACTTCCATGGACTCCATTGAAATACATTACAGTACAAGTTGAGTTGCAATAAAAATGTGGAATGGATTTTCTATTAGGGTCTCTGCGCCCAAATACACTACTCTGGGGATGGAGTGAGAGACCACGGAGTGGAATGACAGCCCCAGGGTGTAGCAGGAGTGTTTTGGGACTGGGATGACAAGCCACAGAGTGCATGACAGTCCCAGGGTGTAGCAGGAGTGTTCAGGGATTGGAATGAAAGACCACAGAGGGAAATGAGAGCCCCAGGGTGTAGCAGGAGCGTTCAGGAACTGGGAAGATAGGCCACGAAGTGGAAAGACAGCCCAGGATGTAGCAGCAGTGTTCAGGGACTGGAATGAGAAAACAGAGTGGAATGAGAAAACAGAGTGGAATGACAGCCCCAGGGTGGAGGAGGAGTGTTTAGGGACTGGAATGACAAGCCACGGAGTGGATGACAGTCCCAGGGTGTAGCAGGAGTGTTCTCGGACTGGAATGAAAGACCACGGAGGGAAATGAGAGCCCCAGGGTATAGCAGGACTGTTCAGGGACTGGGAAGATAGGCCACGGAGTGGAATGACAGCCCAGGGTGTAGCAGGAGTGTTCAGGAATGAGAGACCACAGAGTGGAATGACAGTCCCAGGGTGTAGCAGGAGTGTTCATGGACTGGGAAGATAGGCCGCGGACTGGTATGACAGCCTCTGGGTGTAGCAGGAGTGTTCTGGGGATGGAATGAGAGACCACGGAGTGGAATGACAGCCCCTGGGTGTAGCAGGAGTGTTCTGGAATGGGAATGACAAGCCACAGTGTGGTATGACAGCCTCTGGGTGTAGCAGGAGTGTTCTGGGACTGGACTGAGAGACCACCGATTCGAACGACAGCCCCAGGGTGGAGCAGGAGTGTTCTGGAACTGGAATGACAGGCCGCAGAGTGGTATGACGACCTGTGGGTGAGCCGGAAAAGGTTCCCCGACCTCCCTCAGCCCCAGGGCTGCGCCCTTTGACTCCTTGTGCCCAACGGCACCTTGCCACTCAGGATAGCCACAAGGGGTTCTTCCTCATCCCCCAGGCCTGGGAAGGGGGAATGACAGCCCAGGATGTAGCAGGAGTGTTCAGGGACTGGGAAGATAGGCCACGGAGTGGAATGAGAGCCCAGGATGTAGCAGCAATGTTCAGGGACTGGAATGAGAGACCACAGAGTGCAATGACAGCCCCAGGGTGTAGCAAGAGTGTTCAGGAACTGGGAAGATAAGCCACGGAGTGGAATGACAGCCCAGGATGTCACATGAGTGTGCATGGACTGTAGCAGGAGTGTTCAGGGACTGGAAAGATAGGCCACGGAGTGTAATGACAGCCCAGGGTGTAGCAGGAGTGTTCAGGGACTGGGATGAGTGACCACAGAGTGGAATGACATCCCCAGAGTGTAGCAGGAGTGTTCAGGGACTGGGAAGATAGGCTGTGGAGTGGTATGACAGCCTCTGGGTGGAGCAGGAGTGTTCTGACAATGGAATGAGAGACCACGGAGTGGAATGAGAGCCCCAGGGTGTAGTAGGAGTGTTCAGGGACTGGGGTGAGAAGTTCCAGAGTGGAATGAGAGCCCCAGGGTGTAGTAGGAGTGTTCAGGGACTGGGGTGAGAAGTTCCAGAGTGGAATGAGAGCCCCAGGGTGTAGTAGGAGTGTTCAGGGACTGGGATGAGTGACCACAGAGTGGAATGACAGCCCCTGTGGGTAGCAGGAGTGTTCAGGGACTGGGGTGAGAAGTTCCAGAGTGAGTCCACAGAGTGAAATGACAGCCCCAGGATTTAGCAGGAGTGTTCAGGGACTGGGAAGATAGGCCACGGAGTGGAATGATAGCCCAGGATGTAGCAGGAGTGTGCAGGGACTGGAATGAGAGACCACGGAGTGGACTGGCAGCCCCAGGGTGTAGCAGGAGTATTCTCGTGTAGCAAGAGTGTTCAGGGACTGGGAAGATAGGACACGGAGTGGAATGACAGCCCAGGATGTCACATGAGTGTGCTTGGAGAAGCGAGGGCTGAGGGGTGACATGATCGAGGTTTACAAGATTATGCATGGCACATACCAGGCAGAGAAAGATGACCTTTTCTCCCTTTCTCACAAGACAAGACCTCGTGGGCACTCCATGAGATTGCTGAGCAGTCAGGTTAGAACAGATTTTAAAAAGTCCTTATTTGCCCAAAGAGTAATGAACACATGGAACGCACTGCCACAGGAGGTGGTGGCGTGAGAGACCACGGAGTGGAATGTCAGCCCCTAGGTGTAGCAGCAGTGAGACACCACGGATTCCAACTTACAGCCCCAGGGTGGAGCAGGAGTGTTCTGGAACTGGAATGACAGGCTGCAGAGTGGCATGACGGCCTCTGGGTGAGCTGGGAAAGGTTCCCCGACCTCCCTCAGCCCCAGGGCCGCGCCCTTTGACTCCTTGTGCCCAACAGCGCCTTGCCGCTCGGGGGACAGCCGCTCGGGGTTCTTCCTCATTCTCCAGGCTTGGGAAGGGGCCCTTTAAATCGCTACGGCCAATGGCACCATTGGCGACTATCGCCCGTCATCCAGGAAAGGTTCCCCGGCTTCCCTCAGCCCTGGGGCCATGCCCTTTTACTCCTTTTGCCCAACGGCGCCCCTTGTGGCTGTCCCCTGAGCGGCCTTTAGCTTGGAGAAATGATGGCTGAGGGGTGACATGATCGAGGTTTATAAGATTATGCATGGCACAGAGCAGGGAGAGAAAGAAGTCCTTTTCTCCCTTTCTCACAAGACAAGACCTTGTGGGCACTCCATGAGATTGCTGAGCACTCAGGTTAGAACAGATTTTAAAAAGTCCTTCATCGCCCAAAGAGTAATGAACACATGGAACTCACTGCCACAGGAGGTGGCGGCGTCTACAAGCATGGACAGCTTCAAGAGGGAATTAGATAAGCATATGGAGCAGAGGTCCATCGGTGGCTATTAGCCACAAGGTATAGATAGGGACTCTGGGGCAAGTGATGCT
>NW_015166515.1:67469-75306 GCF_001447785.1 Gekko japonicus
TGCAGCAGCCAAATTGCTCGCTCACAACTTTAATGCCAGGAGCTCACAAGGTAGAATTTTTGCTCACAAGACTCCACAGCTTGGAGGGAGCATTGCTCACAGGGTGTCTGTTGTGGGGAAGGGAAGGGAAAGGGATTGTAAGCCACTCGGAGACTCCTTTGGGTAGTGAAAGACAGGATATAAATCCAATCTCCTCCTCTTTTTCTTCTTCTTCCGCCATCCTACCTCTGAGGATTTTGAAGAGACACACTGGACTCCCCCCTCCCCACCACCAGCAACAACCTTGTGAGGTGGGACAGGCTGAGCGACCAGTCCCAGGTGCCTCGGACAAGAGGGTCCTGGATCGGGGAGGGGGGGGTCTGAACCTGGTTCTTCCGGATCCCCCCAGCCCTAGGTGGGGCAAGGAGGGAGGTCACTGTCCCCCATGCTCCCTGACACTCACTCTACTCCCGGGCTCGTGGGCACTCAATGAAATTGCTGAGCAGTCAGGTTAGAACGGGTAAAAGGAAGTCATTCTTCACCCAAAGAATGATTAACACATGGAATTCACTGCCACAGGAGGTGGTGGTGGCTAGAAGCACGGATGGCTTCAGGAGGGAACTAGATAAACATCTGGAGCAGAGGTCCATCAGTGGCTATTAGTCACAAGGTGTAGATAGGAGCTCTCCGTCTGGGGCAAGGGTGCTCTGTCTTCTTGGTGCTTGGGGGGGCAACAGTGGGAGGGTTTCTAGTGTCCTGGCCCCACTGCTGGACCTCCTGCTGGCACCTGGTATTTTTGGCCCAGCGTGACACAGAGTGTTGCACTGGAAGGCCACTGGCCTGATCCAACATTGTCGTCTCTTATGTTCTTAAGAGGGGATTGGATGGACATATGGAGCAGAGGTCCATCAGTGGCTATTTTTTTGTTGTTCAGTCTCATAGTCGAACTGTAAAAGGTCCTGCAGAGCCCTGATCTCCTCCGGGAGCTCATTCCACAGCAATCTTAATTCCCGCTTGTGATTCATCCAGGCCAGCATTTCGCATGATGTACTCTGCATATATATTAAATAAGCAAGGTGACAGTATACATCCTTGTCGTACTCCTTTTCCTATGCTGAACCAATCAGTTGTTCCGTATCCGGTTCTAACTGTCGCTTCTTGGCCCTTATACAGGTTTCTCAAGAGACATGTGAGGTGGTCTGGTACTCCCATCTCTTTAAGGACCTGCCATAGTTTGTTGTGATCCACACAGTCAAAAGCTTTAGCATAGTCAATGAAGCAGAAGTAGATATTTTTCTGGTACTCTCTTGCTTTCTCCATAATCCAGCGAATGTTGGCAATTTGATCTCTAGTTCCTCTACCTCTTCGAAACCCAGCTTGTACTTCTGGTAGTTCTCTATCCACGTACTGTTGAAGCCTAGCTTGTAGGATCTTGAGCATGACCTTGCTAGCGTGTGATATGAGTGCAATTGTGCGATAGTTTGAACATTCCTTGGCGTTGCCCTTCTTTGGGATTGGAATGTATACTGATCTTTTCCAATCCTGTGGCCACTGTTGCGTTTTCCAAATTTGCTGGCAAATGGAGTGCAGCACTTTA
Organism: Gekko japonicus; assembly: GCF_001447785.1. Classification (NCBI taxonomy): domain Eukaryota; kingdom Metazoa; phylum Chordata; class Lepidosauria; order Squamata; family Gekkonidae; genus Gekko; species Gekko japonicus. The sequence goes on from NW_015166515.1 coordinate 69,046, forward strand.
ACAGCATCATCTTCTAAGACTTTGAATAGCTCAGCTGGAATACCATCACCTCCACTAGCTTTGTTGTTAGCAATGCTTTCTAAGGCCCATTTAACTTCACATTCCAGGATGTCTGGCTCAAGGTCAGTGATTATACCGTCGTGTTTGTCAAGGACATTGAGGTCTTTCTTGTATAGTTCTTCTGTGTATTCTTGCCATCTTTTCCTAATCTCTTCTGCTTCTGTTAGGTCCCTACCGTTTTTGTCCTTTATCATGGCCAGCTTTGCATGGAACGCTCCCTTGATTTCTCCAATTTTCTTGAAGAGATCTCTAGTCCTTCCCATTCTATTGTTTTCTTCTATTACTTTGCACTGTTCATTCAGGAAGGCCTCCTTATCTCTCCTTGCTGTTCTCTGGAAATCTGCGTTCAGTTGGGTAAATCTTTCCTTTTCGCCTTTGCCTTTCGCTTTCCTTCTTTCCTCTGCTATTTGTAAAGCCTCATCAGAAAGCCATTTTGCTTTCTTGCATTTCTTTTTCTTTGGTATGGTGGTGATTGCTGCCTCCTGTACGATGTCACGAACCTCTGTCCATAGTTCTTCAGGCACTCTATCTATCAAATCCAGACCCTTGAATCTATTCTTCACCTCTACTGTATATTCATCAGGGATGTGATCTAGGTCAAACCTGAATGGCCTCATGGTTTTCCCGATTTTCTTCAGTTTAAGTCTGAATTTTGCAATGAGTAGCTCATGATCTGAACCACAGTCAGCTCCAGGTCTTGTTTTTACTGACTGGATAGAGCTTCTCCATCTTTGACTGCAAATTATATAGTCAATCTGATTTCGGTGTTGCCCATCTGGTGATGTCCATGTGTAGAGTCGCCTCTTAGGTTGTTGGAAAAGGGTGTTCGCTATGACCAGTGTGTTCTCTTGACAAAACTCTGTTAACCTTTGCCCTGCTTCATTTTGCTTTCCAAGGCCAAACTTGTCTGTTATTCCAGTTACCTTTTCACTTCCTACTTTAGCATTCCAGTCCCCTATGATGATGAGGACATCATTTTTTGGTGTTAGTTCTAGGAGGTGTTGTAGGTCTTCATAGAACCGGTCTACTTCAGCCTCTTCTGCATCAGTGGTTGGGGCATAGACTTGGATTACTGTGATGTTGAATGGTTTGCCTTGGAATCGGACAGAAATCATTCTGTCATTTTTGAGATTGTATCCCAGTACTGCCTTTTGCACTCTCTTGTTGACTATAAAGGCCACACCATTTTTTCTACGAGATTCCTGGCCACAGTAGTAGATATAATGGTCTTCTGAGTTAAATTCGCCCATTCCTGTCCACTTTAGTTCACTGATTCCTAGGATATCGATGTTCAGTCTTGCCATCTCATTTTTGACCACGTCAGGCTTACCTTGATTCATAGATCTTACATTCCAGGTTCCTATGTAGTATTGTTCTTTGCAGCATTGGACTTTCCTTTCACCATCAGACACATCCACAACTGAGGGTCCTTTCGGCTTTGGCCCAGCCGCTTCACTCTTTCTGGGGTTACTTGTACTTGCCCTCTGCTCTTCCTCAGTAGCATATTGGACACCTTCCGACCTGAGGGGCTCATCTTCCGGCGTCATATCTTTTAGCCTTTTGATACTGTCCATGGGGTTTTCTTGGCAAAAATACTGGAGTGGGTTGCCATTTCCTTCTCCAGGGGATCATGCTTGGTCTGAGTTCTCTGCTGTGGCCTCTCCGTCTTGGGTGGCCCTCCACAGCATAGCCCACACCCTCATCGAACCACGCAAGCCCCCTCGCCACAACAAGGCAGTGATCCATGAGGGGGTTTTGAGGAATTACAGACTTTTTAATATGTTTATATAATGTTGGAACATATTTCCTATATTTCTGTAATTTTAAAACAACACTAATAACTGCATTCAACATGAGGCACTAATTTATAGGAGTTCTGCTGTGATTCATACTTTTTAGGTATATTAGGTATGTCATTTAGTTGGGAGTTATTTAGGGTATTTGTATCTGTGGTTCCACAACTCAAAAAAAGAATATTCAATTTAAATCTTAAATAGCTATAGAAACAAAACTAAAATGACAGCATTGGATTGTCTGTTAATCTGTTATTTAGCTTGCCACTCAAAAAGCCAAGTGAAAAGGTATAACATGCAACCCTTTCTAAAAAGAGTAAAACAGTGGTAATTACAGTGGGGGCCCTCCTTCTGACTACTAAACTCCTTGCTTAAAGCATTGTTGGAATACAAATTAGAAGAGTACATCTGGCATGGGGGTACACATAGGAAGAACTGGTTTCTAAGAAATCTGGATCCCATACTGTGAAGGGCTTTAAAGCACTAGCACCTCAAATTGGACCAGACACATACTTTCTGCCGGTGCAATGGGTATAGCATAGGCTGAATTCATAGGAAGCCGCATTCTGCACTAGCTAAACCTAGCTAAAATTTCGGAGGAGTCTAAGGACAGCACTACATACAACAGGTTAAGGTAGTTAAACCTTCAAGTTACATACATACATAGTAGTTTCTCCTTTTCCTAGGAAGTACTGGTCTACCTCACAGATCTTGAGAAATCAAGGCTGTAAGGTGTTTTAAACAGATATTCATACCACACTTTGATTTTAGCAACCAGAGGTACGTCCTGTAATAGATAAGACCTTTTTAAAAAACAGAAATAATATACTCTGCTCAAAATTATAGTTGTGAAAGGTCTACAGGGTTCACAGACTGTACTGAGTAACACTTTAGGGTACCAAAAATGTCATTTCGTTGGGAGTTTTTGGAGGAATCTCTGAACCTGAGCTGTTTTTTCATTAGGAAACCAATCATAATGAATGTGCTATGGATGAGGATGAAGATTCAACAGACACTGATGAATATGAAGACAGGCATAGAATGTTGGACATTCCATTCCTGCTCCTTCTGGATATTGCCCATGGCAAACCTGATAAAGCTTTCCAAAAACTGTTATCCACTGAAAGTGGATTCCAAGGGGAATAACTTGTACAAATATTTCTGAATAGTATAAATAACAAGCAGTGGAACACATAGCATGAGTGCTGGTGCTAATTCCATCTTGCTTCTGCCCAGATATATAAAAAGATACTTTTTTAATCTGAAGTTTTGGAGAAAATTTGTAGGGTGGAGACAGATGTGGAAAGGTAATAGTGTGGTAAGGTTTATTCTTTCATACAATTTGCAGTTGGGGGTTCTCATACATTTAAAAGTTATTTAAGATCAGAATGATGTTGACTGTGTGTGTGTGTACAAGTACAAGCAGTGTAACTTGGTGATGGCAAAATGAGAAGAGTAGGCATGGCATTTTTACAATGATTTTGTATTGTTCATCTCTGCTACAAACGAATGGAAGCCTTGCAGTTAAATTTATGTAATCATTGGATGCTCTTGTATATTTTAATATTAACACATCAATAACTAGGAAATTCCGAAATGGAGCTGGTAAGCTGGTATTTTTTTTAATTAAATTCTGTATTTGGTCTGTGATCATATTATAGGCCTTTGGAAAATGAAAAGTGTATTATCTACTGCATTTTCCCTTTTATTATATAAATATGTAAATAGCTTGGCTTTCTCCCTCATATGCCATGTAACTATTGTGATAAATTGTCTCAAGTATAAACATGTTTTCCTGAACACCATTACATGGAGTTTTATAATTACGTTTGACTAAAAATAGAGAACTCAATACTGGGTCACACCTGGAATATGTGCTTTATGGTATATAATGCAAAAGGGTGGGTGGGATATAGTATTATACAGCAATTGTGCAGTTTTCAGGTAGAGAAAAATGATATAAAAGAGAAGCAGTGGAGATACAGATGGCTCAAGAGATTCCTTGAAAATGATACTGGATAGTCTAATAAATCTCTGGGCTTGGATTTTGGTATAGTTTTTAAAAACCCTGTCTCATGACTTGCAGTTGTAGGTGGGCTGTGGTAGTGGTATAAAATGGTTTAAGTAAATGAGTGGAAGGCCCACGAAACTCGAAGGGGGGGGAATCCTATAAACCCCCCCCCCATTGCTGAGCCGGCAAGTCTGCAGGCCCCACCACCCGCCTGCTTCCTCACCTGTCAATCCTGGGCCCGCAGCGGCTGCCGGCATTCTTTCTTTCGGCTGGGCGTACAGTGAGTGCCAGCATCCTCTGCCACCAGGCTAACAGTGGCTGCCAATGTCAGCTGCTGCTGGGCCCAGAGCAGCAGCCAGCATCTTACTCTGCTGCAGTACCTGGATGTAGCACTTTCCCAATTGTATGAGGGGGGGGGATTTAAATCTGCCGTTGGGTTCACAGGTGACTATTAGAATATAAGATATGCAGTGCTAGCAATAATAGGCTCAGATTTTCCTCAGGGTGATACACAAATTAGTTTTTCACCAGGTTGACTCAATACACATCAGAGGAAACTTGTCTTAATCTAGTCCATCACGCTGTGTTCCATAGCATACATCAGCATGCCAAAGAAGGCATACAGCACAAGCTGATAGACCTAATCTGCATCCACTACCCATCAGTTAACTTCAGTGTTAATCCCCACTTTTCCCATGTAAAATTTTTATAAACCACCATCACATCTTTCCCTGGCATCAATCTTTAAAACTGAAATACTCCATACTCCTTTCCTTATAGAGACATTGTTCCTCTTAATCATGTTGGTTGCCTTTTTTTTTAATTTTTACCTTTTCCAGCTCTACAATAGCCTTTTTGAGAGTGTGCACAACTGCTGACTACACCATAGATCTATACAAGGGCACTACAATCCTATCCATTTCATTTGTGATCAGTGTTCCCTCTAAGCTGAGTTAGTGTGAGCTAGCTCATAGTTTTTTAGCCTCCGGCTCACCCATTTTTGCTTTCTGTTGGGAAGCAGGGCTCCAGAGCAAGCTGATTTATGCAGGAGCCAAATCACTTGCTCACAATTTGAATGCCAGTAGTTCACAAAGCTGAATTTTTGCTCACAAGACTCCACAGCTTAGAGGGAATATTGTTTGTAATTCTTTTCCTACTAATTCTTGTCATATACTTCGCTGCTGCCACACATGGCATTGATGCTTTTGTTGTACTATTCACTATAACTCCTTGACCTCTTCACTTGTCAGTCACCACCAGTTCAGGCCCCATCAGTACACCTGTGAAATTAGCATTCCTTGCCCCAAAGTACATCAACGCCGTTTGGAGATCACACGCCAGAGGCAGATTTTGCCCCTAGCATGTTCCTCGCCTCCCTGAGCTCTTTAAAGAGATATGGCCGCCGGTGGCAGCAGCAAAGACAACAGCTGCGGGGGGTGGGGCGCGAAAGGTTTCCCGCCTATCTGAGCGGGGGTGTCCTTCCACTGCTAGGGGCAAAATCCGCCTCATCACACTCGAGAGGTCATTCCGGCTCCCCCACCCCATGTAAGGGGCTCTTTAAAGAGATATGGCCGTCGCCAATGGCAACGGCTGGGGGGGGGAGAAAAGGTTTCCCGCCTCCCTGAGCCTGGGGGTGGTGGCCTTCCACTGCTAGGGACAAAATCCGCCTCTCGCGTGTGATGTCCGAACGGCATTGATGTACTTTGGGGCCAGGGCCGGCTCGCTCACTAGGCGAGATCGCCTAGAGTGGGCTGGCCCTTAGGGGCGCCAAACTGCACCCGGCTGTACTCTGGGAGTTTCTTGATTATTTGTGTTTTTCATTCTTCCTAAAATTCATTTATTTTTGAAAATTGGTGGGCGCACGGGTAGGGGGGCGCCAGAAGGGATCCCCGCCTAGGGTGCAAAATAAGCTGGGGCCGGCCCTGTTTGGGGCAAGGAATGCTAATTTTACAGGTGTGATGTCCGAGCCCCGTCGCCCTTGGCGTTGCCGCTCGGACATCACACGCGAAAGGTCATTCTGGCTTCCCCACCCCTCATAAGGGGCTCTTTAAAGAGATATGGCCAGCGTCAATGGCAACGGGCGGGGGGGGGGACGCGAAAGGTTCCCCCGCCTCCCTGAGCCCCATACACCAGTCTTCCCGGTGAGTCACATACTCCGGCGGGAAGCCCGCCAAAACGGTATGACACCCAGGGCCGGCTCACTCACTAGGCGATCGCCTAGAGTGGGACGGCCCTTAGGGGCACCAAACTGCACCCGGTCCCGTACTCTGGGAGTTTCTTGATTATTTGTGTTTTTCATTCTTCCTAAAATGCATTTATTTTTGAAAATTGGTGGGCGGGGGGGGGGTGGGGGTGCCAGAAGGGATCCTCGCCTAGGGTGCAAAATAAGCTGGGGCC
>NW_015166515.1:76023-80572 GCF_001447785.1 Gekko japonicus
AGGCGTCGGAGCCAGCCGATCGATGGGGTCCGGCCGCTGCTGTTCCGTGGCCGAGGCGCTCTTGCTGCTGCTGCTGCTGCTGCTGTCGCCGCCGCTCCTGCTGTCCGCCTTTTCTCCCCGGGGCCAGCTTCGCGCCGCCGGGCTCCTGTTCCCCGGTAAGTGTCCACCGTGGCCAGGCCGGTTGCACGGCCGCTTGGGCATCCGCGGAGGAGTGAGGCTCGGTGGAAGGGGGGGGGGCGCCTCCTTGGGTCTCTCTTTTTGGAGTCCTAAGTGGCTGCCTTCCTCCGAGCACCGACTGAAGTGTGTCTGGTGACGCTGGATAGCGCTGATTTGCGGAGGGAAGCGGGACACAGAGTGTATACTTAGTTGCAGGCAATGTTCCCTCTAAGCTGTGGGGTTTTGTGAGCAAAAACCCAACTTTGTGAGCCAGTGTTCCCTCTAAGCTGAGTGAGTCTGAGCCAGCTCACAGTTTTTTAGCCTCCGGCTCACACATTTTTGTCTCAGCTCAGGAAGGAGGGCTCCAGAGCAAACGGATTTATGGAGGAGCCAAACCGCTCGCTCACAACTTTAATGCCAGTAGCTGACAAAGTAGATTTTTTGCTCATGAGACTCCACAGCTTAGAGGGAACATTGTTGTGAGCTCCTGGCATTAAAGCTGTGAGCGAGTGATTTGGCTGCTGCATAAATCAGTTTGCTTTGGAGCCCGTCCTTCCTGAGCTGAGACAAAAATGGGTGAGCCGGAGGCTAAAAAACTGTGAGCTGGCTCACACTAACTCAGCTTAGAGGGAACACTGGTTGCAGGACATGCTGCTTCTCTGGACTTGCTTTTCTGGGAGTCGAGATTCCGCTCGCTTTTGGCAGCCAATAAATCCTTTGGGTTGCGGGGAAGACCCGGGTCAATCTGTATCTATGATTGCTGGAAAGCGACCGGTGTGAATGGCAAACCGCAAGAGTGCTTCCGTTCGTTTTAGTTAGGAAGGATATAAGCGCAGGAAAGCATTCGTTTGGAGGCAAGGTCCATTGATTTTAGCGGGTTTCAAGGTTTAAGAAGACCAAAAAAGAAAAAAAAGGTTGTGTGTCACGTTCGAGACGTGAATTGTCATTTTGTGGTGGTAGGAGCCTGAATCTGATAAAACAGATGGTGTACTTTTTAGATCCTATACAGAGTTAGTTACCCCAGTCTAAGACAATTGAAACAAACTGGTTTAGAGATGAGTAATTCCGCATAGGATTCAACATTCCCAGGTGCCTTAAGTCTTGGATATTTTTGCTCAGACAAAAGTACCTGAAAGTGTTTAATCTGTGTGACTTTGTTGTTTTCTGCTTCTTGAAAAGGATTCAGTCCCCGTTTTCCTAATTAGAGGGATTATCTCATTAGCATATCTAAAAGTTCTGAGCTGTGAACTATTTAGTATGGAAATGTGTGTGTTTCAGGGAAGGAGGCGTAGTACAAAAATTCACCTGGTTTCATGTGTAGAGGAGATAATTTTGAAATGGGGAAATGATGGGGACTAAAATATGACAGCTGTATGGCTTTATTGTTCGATGCATACTAGCAGATGCAGTGTATGGAGTAGGCAATACAGTGTTGGCTTTGATCTTTAAAAGTCTTGGAATGTGTCGGCACTAGTAAAAGCAGAATTTAAGCCCAAGTAGTGAAAAATGTTAAATGGAATAATGAAAAAACTCAGAAATTGACGTAGCAGGTTCTGTTTACTGGAACATGAAACTTGGTCTCCATTCATGTTGCTGACCAGCAACCTTAACCTTTGTGTGTTCCATAGGAAAGAGAACAGCACTGAAAGCAACACTCCAAATTGATAAAATTGCATTTTTATATATTGATTGATTCGTTTGTGTCTCTCCTTGGCATTTGGGGATTACAAGTAATCTCTCAGAGCATTTATGACACCATGCAGGATGATTTGCAGTTATGCTTCAAATAACTGTTCCTCTCATGTTGTGTGATCCTTGTTTGTGATGGTTATGTTTTGGTGCTGAATGGTGCAGATAGTTTTCCTTTTTTACCCATGGAGCTCAGGGCAGCTTACATGTTTCATTCTCTTGCTTCCCATGTCGTGTGTACGTAAAATGTACGCAGACTATCCTTTAACACTGGAATGGATTGCAACAGGAATTTCGGTTTATCCTATCTCTGCCTTCGTTTTGTAAGGTGTGAGAAAGGAGGTGCTTCTTTTGAGAGGCTATCAGAGAGAGAGAGCTTTTGGATAAGGCCCTAGAAGGGGAGCTCTCATTAGATGCCTTGGTGCTGGCAGGTGGCCATGGAGGGAAAAGATGTCTAACAGATGAGCTGTTATTAAAAGAGATGTGGTTTATTGTATGCTGTCCACATCTTGTGGGGGAAAGTGTATAAAATGTTAAATAAATGCAAAGTTTCCTGCTAGTCTCTCCGTTTTATTATTTTATTTATCTATCCCATCTTTCCATCCAACTTGGTTCCTTAAAGCAGCAAACCACTGAAAATATTAAGAACAATTTAATAAAACACAACACAATACATATAAGAGAAATTCAGAACATAAACAGGAAGGGGAATCAGTAAGGGAAGGGTAAATGAAACCAAGTCTCCACCCACTGACAGACGACATCCCACCGTCATTTTCCCCTTTGCCCATCACTTGTCTACAGATCAAATTTTTCTGCTTCTTCCAAGTTCTCAGGATTTTTATGTTGAGTGGGTGGCTGTCTTAGGGCAAATTCACTTGGCCAGACTGGCATGTTGAAAATGTAGCTTTAGTGGCCTTAAAGAGTTCACTTTTCTATGTGTTCAGCTTGCAAGTCAGCATATGTACCTTTTAGTATACTATTTCTGCCTACAGAATGTAATGCTTCATGCTTTTGGCTCACAAAAGCAAATACTGGGGAAAAAAGGGGGGGGGGGGACTCAACCCAGGATATGACTACGAACCAAATAGGGCTAAGCTAAACCATATATATAAAAGTACAAATATTTATTACGGTGTACACATGTTAAAACTTTCCTGATTAAAAATTACTTTGTCTAAGATCAGACTATAAAAGCTTATCCTCTATACATACATATGATGGGTAAATACTTTACAACTGAATTGTGAGCTATGTATATGGTGTAGCAATAACTTTTTGTCCATGTGAATCTCTGCACAGATCCTTTTAACCAATTTTCTCAATGAGTTGTTACGAACTTACTGGCCCCCCAATATATTTAATTCTGCGTTTCCTTATCAGTTTCTCTTTCACGTATTCCCCAACAAACTTACAGAAATCTGAATAGGTTTGGTCAGCTGATGTTTTGCTTTCCTTTGTAATTTGGTGGTCAGCAAAATATGTTGTACCCACAGCTGTGGTAGTTGTAATTACAGACTGTAATATAATTGCAACTGCATGATAAGATAGTTAGCAGAAACATTACATGGAATGTCTGGGAGTCTACGCCCATCAATCTGGGTTTTAAGATCCAAAGAAGGAGGGCTACAAAAGGGTCAGCGTTCAACAGAGCATCTGAAGTAACCATTCAGTTTTTAGTTGTCAGCTTGATGTACACCTAGAAAACCAGTTAGTAGCCACACAAACATACACACAAAAGTCCTGAAGTCCTGGACACCAGGTCAGCAGCATCATAGTTTTTTTAAAAAGTTTTTATTTTATTTTTAAACAGTAAAAAGAACAAAATACAGTGAGAATAGTTATCAACAGTAGAATTAAATAAGGTAATAATAAATGTAGAAACTCTGTTCAGATAAGTTTAGTCAGCTTGTCAACTAGATGCTTGGACTATTCCTGACATATCTTTTTTCTAATCCAGTGGGCCATTTGAATTCTTTCCTTTTAGACTTTGTCTTTTCCATTACTGAATTTAATTTCTACAACTCACTCTTTGCAGATCTTCAGTTGTTCACTGGATTAGTTCTCCCTGCTAATTACTGCTAGAGCTGAGCCAATTCTAGTTGCCTTTTGGGGGTTAGTTTTTGCAGTAGTGCAAATTTCCATTTTAAGCTATGCTGAACATTTTGTTTGTGCTAATTTGAAATTCGTGTGTGTGGTCTACTGATTAAATGGTGTGAAATTGAGTTATAATTCCATCTATCTATCTATCTATATATATAAAAGAAAGTCCCCTCACCATAAAATCAATGCCCAGGCCAAACCGCTGGACCTAGAAACACCAAATTAGGGGAGAGCTCTCCTACCATGACATAGGTGTCTGCTAAGAAGGGATTTTTAGAAATTCGACCCCTAAGTGGGTCAAAAGGGGTAATATGCAGAGGTCACTTCGGGGGGATCGCGGGGGATCGCAGTTCCTCCGGGTAAGGTACGGGGGTGGGGCACATGACGAAGCCCCGCCCCCTGCTTCCGGCCACCCCGCTTCCAGCCCTCATTCAGCCAGGAGGAGGCAGGAGAAGAGGGAGGGTAAGTTGCTTCCTCCCTGCCTCTCCCCACCCCTGCTTGCCTGCCTAGGGCCAGGGAGGGCCTTCGCGGGGCTTCCTTGCACTCCCGCTGGTCTTGCAGGTCCACCGCCGGGCCCCTCATGGGGCTCGGCAGTGGAGCT
>NW_015166515.1:80747-117286 GCF_001447785.1 Gekko japonicus
GGCTCACACATTTTTGTCTCAGCTCAGGAAGGAGGGCTCCAGAGCAAACTAATTTATGCAGTAGCCAAATCGCTCACTCACAATTTTAATGCCCATAGCTCACAAAGTAGAATTTTTGCTCACAAGACCTCGCAGCTTAGAGGGAACATTGGAGCCAGCAGTAACGCCTTAGTGATCCTGTCGGCCCTGCCTCCACAGTGGCTTCTAATACTCCTCCCCCCTCCCTCCCCTACAATGGACAGGCAGCTATGTGTCAAGTGTAGGAGAGGGGGTGGGATGCTTACAGCTGCTGGGGAGGTTTGCTCAGCAGGATTGCCTTAGACCTGCTGCTGGCCCAGCCTCTCCGATGCCTTTAAATACAATCCCTCCCAACACCAGACAGGCGGTTGTCTGTCAGGTGTAGGAGCAGGGCCAGGGTACTTTAATCCATCAGGGACTCTGCCCCAGCAGGATCACCTTAGTGATGCTGCTGGACCAGCCTCTCTGATGGCTTCCAACACGCTCCCCCCACCTCCTACACCTAACAGGTGGTTTTCCGTCAGGTGCAGCAGTGGTTGCAGGGTGCTTAAAGCCATGAGGGAGTCCGCCCCAGTAGTAATGCCTTAGTGATCCTGCCAGCCTCCACAGTGGCTTCTAATACTCCTCTCCCTCCTACACTGGACAGGCACCTGCCAGGAGGAGGCAACTTAGGAATGCGGCAAGGACATTTGCACATAGTACTCCTGCGGGGCACTGAGCTGCGCAGGCCAAGTACCAGCAAGGTCACCCTGAGGTGCTCAGAACAACACAGTCTCCATATGAGCAAAACAATCCAGGAACACAAGTAGAGAGGCCATCACTTTCGTGGAAGGTGGAAGGAATTGACTTAACAGACGACTGCTTCTTAAATGGACAGTTCTATGTGGTCTGCTCCAGAGTGAGCTCATCAAGCAGCCTGGTGATCCTAGCACCTGAGCGCAGAACCACCAATGTGGTCTAGAGAGAGGTCCTTTGGTATAGAAAAAAAGTACGTATGTCTCACTCCATCTTTTACACTAAAATCTTCTGCACTAGAATTCCTACAACAAATGTCACATTTCAGACTTCATATCATTGGTATTATAACTGGATTTACGGAACTTAAATACTGTAGCGAAGCACGGGTATCAGGCTAGTAATTCCATAATCATGCAAGTTTAAGAAGTACATTTAATGGTATGAGAAGGATAATGAATGTATGCTAGCATACCTTCAAGTATTTTATCCTGTTTTTCCACCCAGAAAGCTCCTTTTAAGTTGCTGTTGCTATTGATGATGATGATAATAATGACTAATAATATTACTGAAAATAACAATTAGATTTGATCAGGCACAAACATGGACAACTAACCCAGAAGGGAATTTAAAAAGCAGCAATAATAATAAAAAAAATTAGAAACAGAACAAAATATCAAGAGAAATAAGTACTCAGAAAACATATCCTGAAATTGAGGAATTATTAGACATCATGCAAGACAAAGTCGTAGTGAAGGATGCAGTTATCTAAAAGTGAGCAGAAAGACCCTATGGTAGGAGAGTTTCACAGCATCGCCACATAGAAAGTACTGTTTTATGTGCATTTCCCCTATACCTTAGGGGTGGAACATCGAGTGGGGACCTGTAAGAAACTTGCGGGAGCGGCTATCCCATTCCCCCCCACCTCTGCTTCTTCCCCTCTCCCCCTACTTCTCTCATACTCTTTCTCCTTCCTGCCACCCCTTTTCTTTCTCTCCCCTCCATGCCTGTAATTTCCTTTCTGCCCCCACCCCATCACTCTTTCTGCCCCTGTCGATCTCCAGGAAACACAACAAATTGCCCAAATATTCCTCTTAGGGTTGCCAGCTCAATGTTGGGAAATTCCTGGAGATTTGGGAGTGGAGCCTCGGCTTTCATAGGGTAGCTGCTGTTGAACAGTAGCAAGCAGCCAAGCCTAGTTGAATCATATAAGTCAGGTGATATCAAGTCACCCAGAAGGTGCTCCTAGGCCTAGGTTTTCCAGCCTTCAGGTGGGACCTGGAGATCCCACAGAATTACAACTGAACTCTAGACAACAGAGATCTGTCCCCCTGGAGAAAATGGGTGGACTCTGTGGCATATCCAATGGAGGCCTCTCCCATTCCCAAACTTTGCACTCTTCAGACTTCACCACAGAACCTCCAGGAATCTCCCAACCCGGAGTGGGCAATCCTAGTCCCAGACCTGGCTCCAAACCCCCAGCTATTTAGCCATTCATACTGCAGGATGAATCCTTCCCAGTCCCAGGCCCAGTCCTGCTTTTTGCTTCCCCCCCCAGCCAGTCTATCTCTCACTGTTGATGCAATGGGGCCTGGAGTAGATCCCTGCGGTGGCCATTTCAAAGTGTATGGGGGGGACTCAACCCTTCCTAAGGCTCACCTGTGGCTGCTTCCTCCTCCTCCACGTGGCGCTCCTTCTCCCCCTCCATGAGTATCGAGGATCCCCGCTTCTTGTAATACCATAAACACCACCCTTCAAAGTAGCCATTTTCTTTGGGGGAACTGATCTCTGTCATCTGGAGATCAGTTGTAATTCCAGGAGATCTGCAGCCCTCACCTGGAGGTTGGCAACATTAGTTCCCCTGGAGGAAATGAATACTTTGGAGGGTGGAGTCTATGGCATTGTATCTGCCTGAAGTCCCTCCCTGTCTCAGTCCCCATCATCCCCAGGCTTCACCCCTCAAATATCCAGGAATTTCCCAACCTGAAGTTGGCATCCCTATCTCCTTCCCACCCAACAGCCAACCTACCTTTATTTGCCCCTCTGTCTTCAGCTTTCTGTCTCCTTTCCGCCCTGCAGCTTCTGCTGAGGAAAACTATGGTCTTCTCCACAGTGGGGACTAAAGCAGTTTACGTTATTCTCTCTTCCTTTTATCCACACAGCAACCCTATCAGGTATGTGACTGGTCCAAAGTATGTGACTGGTCCAAAATCACCCAGTGAGCTTCTACAGCAAGATGGGGATCTAAACCTGGGTCTCGCAAACACTACTCTGAAGCTCTGACCATTATACTACACTGACTTTCAGAGGGTGGCTGTTGTTGAACAGTAGCAAGCAGCCAGGCCTAGTTGAATCATGCAAGTCAGGTGGTATCAAGTCACCCAGAGGGTGCTGCTAGGCCTAGGTTTGCCAGCCTCCAGGTGGACATGGAGACCCCCCAGAATTTTAACTGAACTCCAGACAAAAGAGATCTGTCCCCCTGGAGACCATGGGTGGACACTCTGTGGCATTATATCCAGTTGAGGCCCCTCCCCTCCCCAGACTCTGCACTTCTCAGATTTAACCACAGAATATCCAGGAATTTCACAACCTGGAGTGGGCGATCCTAGTCCCAGGCCTGGTTTCAAACCCCCTTACTATGTAGCCATTCATACTGCAGGAGGAATCCTTACCAATCTGAGCTCTAGTCCTGGTTTGGGCTCCCCTCCCCCGGCTATCAGCCAGTTTATCACTGTAGATGCTGTGGTACCTGGAGTAAATCCCTGTGGCGGCCATTTCAAAAGGTATTGGGGGAGGATCCAACCCTCCCTGAGTTTTAACTTTTTGGATTTTTCTACAGACCCATGTAGTCCCCTTAGTCTGTAAAAAAAAACCAACCCCAACCTGTTGGAGGAGAGTGTGCCCCCTATCTGCAGAAATAGGTATCAGCACACAGAGGGGACTGTTGAGAATTAGATATAGATTTAGAAATTATATATATGCTGTTTTTCCAGGTTCCTGGTCTCCATTAGTACTCTTGTACCTGCATTCTGTACCAGTTAAAGTTTTTCAAAGGCTACCCCACATAGAAATGTATCACAGTAGTCAAATATGGATATAACCAAGGCACTCACCAGAATAGTCATATCAGCTTTCTCCCAGGAAGGATGAAAACTGATGCATCCCCGTAAGCTAAACAAAAACAACACTGCCATAGCCGCCAACTAACATCTAGCGCATTCCCAAACTGCTGATAGTTGTATGTCATTCACGTACCAATGACATTACACCCCAGATGTTCAAAAACTTCTCCAAGCTTTTTCATTTAGATATTAAGTAGAATAAGTATCAAGACTGAACCCTGTACAATCCCATAAGCCAAAGGCCAAAGAATCAAAAGCAATATCCCAGCACCATTTTTGGGGACAAGGAATGGCTTATGTACCTTCTCCATGAATGGTGTGTTGGTGACTGGTTGATGATTGTTCAAACCAGTAGAACCTTACGAAGATATTTTCCATAAAGTTCTTACCTCAGCCTCCCTTTCAAGGAGACATTTTTTTAAACCTTTCCTGCCCAGCTGATTAGTGGCCCTCTGGCTGCTTTAATTAGCAGGTGAATGAAGGAGTGACTGTGCAAGAAGATATGAGTTTCCCTCTGATGTAGTGCATTCTCAGAGCACGCTTGCAAGAAGACAATCTACTACAGTGCTGATAAAGAACCAGGAAAATGATGGAAATGGTATCGTGCAGGGATGGGGACAATCGTTTTAATCCATAGCAATGTATGAGCAAATGGCAAAAATATTGCTATTTGATTGCCTGAGTGTCTGACATTTGCTGAAGAGTTTATCCCCTCTGACAAAGGGATTTTTGTAGTGAAAACAAACACTGTGACAATTTAGCACAGCATTCGTTACCACATGTTATTTCTGTCCTATACATGCGGGGTAGTCACATTTCTCCCAGCCATTTCCTGTAGCCTATATGGCTTCTTTTCCTGAACTGTAACTTTTCTATCCCTGCCTTGAAGTTTCCACCTGGATCTCTTAACTGGAAGCATGCTTCTGTATGTTATTTCTTGGAAGGTGACTCCTGGCTGCCTGATCCAGATGTAACACTTGCTTTTCATTTTAAAAAGCTAATTTTGGAACTCTTAAAAAAACACCCTTGAATAACCATCTGTTTAATGGAAAGTAGAAGTTTAATGTGTCTGTGGTTGTGATTCTGAAATTCTTGACCGGCCTAAATGCTTATTTCTGTAAAACCCTTTTTGTTAGTTTTTTTTAAAGCTTACATTTTATGAAAGTGATATCACAGTAATAAAACCTTATTTGTTTCAGTAACTGGCTAACATACTGTAGTTAAAACTTCTGTTCCCCCTTAGCTTAAACATATCTGAATATGTGCTCTCTTTTTCTATACTGAACTGTGGCCCATTCTCATAACCATTTGGCCTGTAGCAGTTGCTTGACAATCCTGCATGTCTTGACTCCTTCAGTGTGGCTAGTTCTATGCAGCTGCTGCCATATCTAGTATTAAGCTTTTTATATTCCCTGCAAAAGGCTTTTAAACTATTTGGTGATGCAATGAAAAGCTTAATCCTGTGCATATTGTTGACTCCATGTGACTAGTTGGCTACATGCAGGAAATTGGGAGGAAAGCGATGGCGAACCTAAACAGCATGATAAAAAGTAGAGACATCACCCTGCCAACAAAAGTCCGCATGGTCAAAGCAATGGTATTCCCAGTAGTCATGTATGGCTGCGAGAGCTGGACTATAAGGAAGGCCGAGCGCCGAAGAATAGATTCTTTTGAACTATGGTGCTGGAGAAGACTCTTGAGAGTCCCTTGGACTGCAAGAAGAACAAATCAGTCAATCCTCAAAGAAATCAACCCTGACTGTTCCCTGGAAGGCCAGATAATGAAACTGAGGCTCAAATACTGTGGCCACCAAATGAGAAGGGAGCACTCCCTGAAGAAGACCCTGATGCTGGGAAAGATTGAAGGTCAAAGAAGACGGGGACGGCAAAGGATGAGATGGTTAGACAGTGTCATCGATGCAACGAACATGAAATTGAGCCAACTTCAGAGGACGGCGGAAGACAGGAGGGCCTGGCGTGACCTGGTCCATGGGGTCGCGAAGAGTCGGACTCGACTGTGCGACTGAACAACAAAAGGAAATTAGTATGCCTATGAATCTCATGCAGCAATCAGGCACACTAGTAGTGATCATGTAAAATGCCAATAGTGTACAATTCCATATGGAGTGATTACTGAGTCATATAAATCAGCAATAGTCAACATAATATAACAGTGCTTGTTGGCTTCATGTGAAGCCCTAGCCAGTAATGTCATCACAGATATTCTTGCAAACACAGACTTATATCTGGAGGTAATATGTTGATGATGTTGTCCATTTTTATGTGTACAGCTCTATTATATGGAAGCCACTTTACCAACTCTTGAAAATGTGAAGGAGTGAAATCTACGGCATTCCCTGGTTTTGAAGTATCCATCTTGTTGTCCTCTGTAACTTAACCTATGAGCAAAGTGCAGAAAATCAGGTGTTGGTTAGAGAGCAGATAGTTCCTCAGGCTTAGAAAGAAAATCCTAAAGAAGCTAACTCAACTGTTAACTAAAATATATATATCAACATATCACTATTTATTGAAACCTTTTCAGAAGCATACATTTTATATTGTACAAAGTTATTGCATTGAATTCTCTGTACTGTCATGCAAATTTTTGAATAAAAATTACAAATAATAAAAAATGAAAGTTCTAGAGAGCTGGGGGTTTAATAGGAAAATTTATTTTTCTATCAGCTATTCTTGAGAATACCATAATTCTGCTGGGAGTGTAGATGGGGGGGGGGACTTTGTAGGAGGAAAAGTTGGATTTATATCCCGCCCTTCACTTGGAGTCTCAGAGCAGTTTACAATCTCCTTCCATTCCTCTCCCCACAACAGATAACCTGTGAGGTAGGTGGGGCTGAGAGAGCTCTGAGAGAACAGCTCTCAGAGAACTGGGACTGACCCAAGGTCACCCAGCTGGCTACATGTGGAGGACTGGGGAATCAAACCCAGTTCCTCAGATTAGAGTCTGCCATTCATAACCACTTCACCAAACTGGCTCCCTCGTTTTAGTCAGCACTGGAAAAATATCTGAGATTTATGGACTGCCTTCCACTAGCTGGCCTAACCCGGATAGCCCAAGCTAGCCCAATCCTGTGAGATCACAGAAGCTAAGTAGGGTCAGCCCTGGCTAGTATTTGGATGGGAGACCTCCAAGGAATACCAAGTGATGTGGAGGCAGGCAGTGACAAGGCACCCCTGAAGGTCTCTTACCTTTGAAAACCCTACAGGGTCTCCGTAAATCAGTTGTGACGTGACCGTAAAACAAACAAAGAAAAACCCACTGGTTGCTATGTTTATGGAATGGATACGCCGGTTGTTGCTCACCTTTGTATGACCACACTGATTCTTAACTTTTTCCTTCTAGACTTGTGCGGGGGGGGGTGCTTTAGCCTTTTCTTTAATTTGAGACATGTTGCTTTGTGCAAAATAGTGGTGCTAATTGTCTAGTTGGTGGTAATGTCATAGAATCAGTCGTAGGTACCAGCACGAAATGTTTAGGCACCCAGTTGTCTGGGCTTTTTCTAACACTAATTTCAGTTACACCATATGCACTTACTGTGGACAGCTAACACATTTACAAAGCCATGCAATATCTACTTTAGGGTTAGTCTGTATCCCCGCTGTTGCCTTAACATCTGCATCTGGGTGCAGATCATATGGCCCATGGGGCACATGTGGTCTCCAGGGGCATGTCATATGGCCCAAAGCCCCTGATGACATCTATGTCACCTACCCAGGTTCTCGGTCCTTCACCAATCACAGACTGGGGGGGAGGAGTGGCTCTATTCATTCGGGAGGCTTACTACTTCAGGGCGCTCCCACTGCTGAGGATCACAGGCATAGAGGGTGTCAGCTTAGTGTGGGAAGCCAGGGAGAGCATGGCAATTTGGCTGGTGTACTGACCACACAACGCACCGGCCTATAGCCTACCATCCCTGGTGAAGGCCGTATGGGGGTGGGAATTGGAACACCCTAGACTGATAGTCCTGGGTGATTTCAATGTCCATGCTGATGATGTGGCCTCTACTCAGGCAATGGACCTAGTATCGTCCATAGCGGCACTGGGACTCTCTCAAATTGTAACGACTCCCACTCACCGAGCTGGGCACACGCTTGATCTGATCTTCGTGGTGGGGGTTACAGTGGACCAGATTACTGCTTTGGCAGTGCCATGGTCGGACCTGTCTGATGGTTTCACTCTGACTCTGTTTGGGCGGGGAGCCTATTTTTGTTTGCCTGCGGAGCCAAATGGACCCTATGTGGCTTCAGATGGCTCTCCGGGATCCAGTGTTCCCTGGCGGCCTGTTAGATGAGCCTGTTGAGGAATTGGCATAGTCAACTCATGACAGCCATCGAGGAGTTCGCTCCCTGATGCCCTCTCCGCCCTCGCTCCAGGCTTGCCCCATGGTTTACCCAGGAGTTGCAAAAGGACTTGTCCTTTTATCCCATGATTTTTGAGCTTACTTAGGAGCCTTTGATGAGGAACTTTATCAAAAGCTTTCTGGAAGCCACATGTTTGTTCACCCCCTCAAAGAACACTAAGAGGTTAATGAGACAAGATCTTCCCTTACAGAACCCATGCTGAGTCTGCCTCAATAGGTTTTGTTAATCTATGTGCCTACTAATTCTTTCCTTAATAATGGTTTCCACCAATTTACCCGGTATTGATGTCAGACTGACTGGCCTGTAATTTCCCGGCTCTCCTCTGGAACCCTTTTTAAAGATGGGAGTGACATTAGCTACCTTCCAGTCCTCAGGAATGGAGGCAGATTTAAGCCTGGTCTTAAGGAGGCCAGGCTGTTGACAACCAGGGCCAGGGCTTTCTCGGTGGTGGCTCCATCCTGGTGGAATGAGCTCCCAGAGGAGATCAGGGCCCTGCGGAACCTTTTACAGTTCTGCAGGGCCTGTAAAACGGAGCTCTTCCACCAGGCTTTTGGAGCTGCTGCCACCACTAGCAACTAGGATAGGAAGCCCGTTGCCTTTGGAATTCGTAATAACAGCCTGTGCCAGCTGTCTGCAAGACATTCGAGGAAGATCTACGAGCCGGTTATGGGAAGAGAGCTGATATGGCAGCCATCGCTGTTCTAATAAACAACAATACTAGCACTTATTATGTTATTGTCAATTGATTTAGCCCTGTTTTAAATGTTTTAATTGTAATCATGTACCGATTGTATGTAAGCTTTATTGAATATTCTTCCAGAAACATATAGTAAAGCAAATAAATACATAATCACATATTTTTTCACAGCAGCTAGAATATTATTAGCCAAAGCATGGAAAGAAGAAGAAATACCCACGAAAAAGGATGTAATAGATAAAATTTTGTCAGTAGCTGAAATGGATAGATTAAGTTTAACAATACAAGGTAATAGCAAAGAAATATTTGAAAAACGATGGAAAATGTTTTATGTATGGCTAGACAATGTAAATAAATATGACTCACAAGAATAAGAAATGTAAACCGATGACATGATGTATATTGAAAATCATAAATAAACAAGGAAACGCCCCTTGAAGAACCTACTATCCCAGCTGGTACGCAAGATTTTTTTAAAGAGCTCATTCAAGTATGTGGGGCTCCTTGATGGGGAGTGGTGGTGTCGTGGGCTCTGCCCCAGAAGGGCTTCCGAATAGCCTTGAATCCCTGTGCCTTAGAACGTTCTCCCTTAAAACATTTTATCCTCACAAAAGTTCTGTGAGTTAGCTTAGGATGAACGTGTGTGAATGGCTGAAAGTCACCCAGATGAGCTTCCATGGCAGAGTGGAAATTCAGACCCACATCTCCTGTATCCTAGTCCAGCACTTCAGCCACGGCACCATGAAGCCCATCCAAATTCTCTACCCTTTATTTTTCTCTTTAAACTACCAGCCTGATCAGGCGATAGGGGTTTTTTTTTGGCACAACCTCCCTGACAAAGGAGAAATGGTCTTTTCAATAATAAAGTAATATTCAATTTATTAAAATGTAATCAGTAACTCAGCTGTATTTTAAGAAATGAATCTAGTGAAATGCTTCAATTGGCGAAGCACCCATTTATTGATAACTGTACAGCTAGGATGGTCTGGTTTATAGGGTAGATTTCAAATGTACAAAAATCTTTGTTCGTTTCATCTCAGTAATATTCGCAAGACCTCTCTAAAGCAGGTCAGTAGGTTTATCCTCATGTTGTAGAAGCACTCCTGTACTTTAATCTGATGATGTCATGGGGTGGGGTCCCGCTGAACTCCAATGAAGGACCAGTCTGGCCCATTTACCTTCCTGCATGTAGCTTGGCCCTTGGATTGGACAGAATGGGTTTGCATCAGTTAGTTCCAGGGCTATTTTTGGGCAGGAACGCACAGGGACGGAGTTCCGGCTGGCTCCCAAGTTGGCCACGCCCAGCAGGAACTCGTTAGCATAATAGGCCACACCCAATAGCAGAAACTCATTAGGATTGGCTACATTAGGGGGGTGTGGCCTAACATGCAAAGGAGTTCCTGCTACAAAAAAAGCCCTGGGTTTTGACAACAAACAAGGTAAACAGAATAAGAAGCGAAAGGTGGGTGTGGCTGGATGACCACACTTCTGGTAACATGGGGGTGTGGCCTAATGTGCTAATGAGTGGTGCTGTCAGGGTGTGGCCTAATATGCTAATGAGTTTTGCTGTTGTGTGTGGCCTATTATGCTAATGAGTTCCTGCTGGGCTTTTTCTACAAAAAGAGCCATATCAGGTAAGTATTCTAATCTAGCTGAGTAACCACCGTCCATTCATTGTGTGCTCAGGTGATGTTTCTGAATGTCTGACTTGATTGTTGTGTACACATTCACCCCTGTGCATGCCTCACCTGTTTCTTCTCAGATGTGGACGAGTGTGCCCAAGGGCTCGATGACTGTCACCCGGATGCAATTTGTCAAAATACACCAAAGCTATACAAGTGCACCTGTAAGCCAGGTTACAGTGGAGAAGGAAAGATATGTGAAGGTAACTGGACTCTGATGGTTTACAGAACACAGTGGAACAAGTACACATCACTGTAACATCTTGGAGCAAAATGCCCAAGGTGGTCAATATGTGATGGAGGTTTTTTGAAACTAAATGACAGCATTTGCTGCATTTGAGAACCACCTTTTCCCTGTATTCAGTGAAATGTTGTGCTGCTAAAGCCCCAGTGCTGCCGCTGTGTTTGTGTGTGATTAAAATAAAGGTTGGTTTTAAAAGGAGTATGTTTTCTCTGTCTGATTATACCCCCCCCCATTTAATAGATATAAGGGGTTTTTTATGTGTGTGTGCCAAGTAGTTTAGAAGAGAAAGAGAGCGGGAAACCCACTGGTAGGCATTTTCATTTTCAGTAGGCCTTGCAGAGACCACCTGCTCAGAGGCAGCATTTGGCAGTTAGTAAGAGTCGGATTCGACTGGCTTTCGAGCAAGGGAACCTTTACCTTTAGAAGGTGTGATTGTAATTTGCATAGATGTGCACAGGGCTATTTTTGGGCAGGAACGCACGGGAACGGAGTTCCGGCTGGCTCCCAAGTTGGCCACGCCCAGCAGGAACTCATTAGCATAATAGGCCACACCCAACAGCAGGAAATCATTAGGATTGGCTACATTAGGGGTGTGTGGCCTAACATGCAAAGGAGGTCCTGCTACAAAAAAAGGCCCTGGGTTTTGACAACAAAGAAGGTAAACAGAATAACAAGCAAAAGGTGGGTGTGGCTGGATGAGCACACTTCTGGTAACATGGGGGTGTGGCCTAATATGCTAATGAGCTGTGCTGTCAGGGGTGTGGCCCAATATGCTAATGAGTTCCTGCTGGGCTTTTTCTACAAAAAAAGCCCTGGATGTGCACCTTCAAGTTTGCAAAGTGCATTTTAAAAGTAACATGTTCATTTACTCCCCAAAATGTTCAGCTGAGCTATTCTCCATATGTTTTTAAAATTGTCTGTTTGGCCAGACTTTGCTAGTGAAAGCTCTTACAAAAGAATTGGATGTGTTTGCTCCTTAGCACGCTCAGTTACGCAAGCCTCGTGAGAAGTGTCTTTTTAAAGGTGGGGAGGGCAGGAGAACCCAGACAGCTGCAGCTATTCTCTCCAAGTTATAGCTGAAATTTAGCGAGGTGTCTGAAATTGTTGCTTAAATGATGTCTCTTAGCTTAATGAGGGTTGTTGTTCAGTTGCACAGTCGAGCCCGACTCTTTGCGACCCCAAATGATAGACTTCATCCTAGACAGGTGATCTAGCTTTGTTGTGGATGTCACTGAGTTCAGCTTATATATATTAGAGAACTGAATTAGGCTCAGAATCTTCAGTTTATAACAATTTCTCTCACTTAGTCTGCATGCTAAACTGGTATTAGGAAGGATTTAAACCTGATCCATAGATTTATGCAAGAGTTTACTGAGCATAGTACAGGTAGAAGGAACGGAGGCAAGGCAAAGAGTAACTATAGCGTGGGTAGTTAACTGTTCTTTTCTTCTTCTCTACAAAACAGCAAACTCATCTGCAAGCAGCGGGTGCTGGTGAGTGTAAGATTGTGTAGCCAAGAGGCAGGACTTCCCTATCTGTACGTAGGAAACTGACAGTGCAGTCCTGTGCAGTATTATTCCAGTCTAAATTAAAGTTTAAAATGGAATAACTCTTCATCGTATTGCACTGTTAAATCAACAGAATGCTGTATGAATTGCCTAATGCATTTGATACTGTTGTATAAGTATATACAGTGTACAGTCTATAAGTAGTTTCTTAAATCTGATTTATTTGCACGGTATGAATGATTTAAGATACCAGTTACTGTTAGCATGTATGTAGTATAATCATGTCATGGCCTGTCTTTAGCAAACAGGCAGGCATTCATGATACTGACTTTTGCTTTATTCCCCAGACATTGATGAATGTGATAATGACTTCAATGGAGGCTGCGTGCACGAATGTTTCAACATTCCAGGCAATTATCGCTGTATGTGTTATGATGGCTTCATGTTGGCTCAGGATGGCCATAATTGTCTTGGTAAGGATCATGCTGCAAAATGCACCTGCATCAGCACTAAACGCTGGTAGTATAAAGCGCTCACATTATCCACCAGTGCTCTGATATTCAGAACAAAGGCACAGTTAGTTTTAATAACCGAATAGGTGGTTCTGTCATTTGGTGTATTACGTTTGTCGTCTGTCAAATGTGGGTGCTGGTGTTTATATTTGCACAGCCAGAGCCATAGGAGTGGAAGAAAGCAAGTACAGTCTCATGGCCTAAACCGTATTCTCAGTGCACAAATGGCTTTCCAAAATGCTTGGGAAGTTATGGGTGAAATGCGTCACTTTTTTATCAAGCAGGCATACTGCTGTTTTGACAGTTTGGGCTGCCAAGTTCTTCCTTGGAGATGGTGCCTAACCCTTCCTTTGCACTGGGAGGGCTGCAGGCACTCTGCCTCCCTCCTTGCTATTCTACTAATCTTTCTGTCCATATTCCACCCAATCTAAGAAATGCTGTGTTAAGTCGTGCGCTTAACAAAGAGTCGGAGAGTGATTCAGCAAGAATTGCGGTTTATTCTTCAGCTTAGTTACTATCGCCAGCCAGAACCATCATTCGAACCACTCGAGCCGAAGGACAAGCACTGGCTGCTCTGTATTTAAACATTCCCGGCTAGTGTAGCCACACCCTCTGTACAAATAACAACCTATGAGGTTGAAGATATAAAGTCCAATCACAAGCGGTCCCGCTTTACAGCGTGATTGGTAGGCACTCTCTGGGCTAGGGCTCCTATAGGTTACATTAGGATCCTAGCCCAGGATGAAGCTCAACATGGCATCTCAATCAGTCGATTCACACATCAGTATTTACACAGTTCACATAGCAGTTATATACAATGCAATACATAACAAATCCCTCCCCCCTAAGCAAAAACATTTAGGAACAATCGTAATCGCTTAAGTAGGTGGGCACTCTGCGCACTCGCTGAGACCTCCGTGGCGTCATATTCTCTCTGAGATTCTATTAATTTAATTGCTTCCTTTTTTTCTCCTTGCTTTGCAAGGATATTTTGAGAGCAAATACGGTATAACATTGTGGCTGCTTGTAATGGCATGCTGCTTGGAGTTGTTTTGAGTGCCAGACCCTAAGATTTGCCACAGCATCTGTGGCCGGCAACTTCCAGGAGGGAAGCAAAAAGGTGTGGCCAGCCAGCTTGGAGTCACATATGTGGACATCTCAAGAAAACATCACCAAAGAGACAGAAGTCAGTGAGAATGGCTTAGAGCATGTTGTGGAGGAGACTTACAGCTTGTGGTTTGGTGAAGACAAGGAGAACATGGATATTTGTTTTAGCTGATTCATTTCCTCACAGAATTTTGTATTGAATCTGCTTTATTATATTGAGTTTAGATTCCTGGGAATTTCAGCTTTCATTTAAAAATGAACAGAAACCCTCTTGCACTTAGGTTACGAAGGTATGGTTGAATATGTGCAGGCAATATGTGTAAAAGATCAGAGTGGAGCGGGTAGATTTCTCAGGGGCAATTTGCTTCTCTTCCCGTTCTCAACATGGAATATTAATTTTTCCCTGAGCACCTCAGGACCCACTATGAAAGTATCAGGGCATATTGACAGGATTGCACAGATTACCAGAATACTGTTTGATACAGTAGAGTAGATCCAGCGTATGTCCTTTTCATATACAAAGCCAAGTATAACCTGGGACAATCTCACGGTCACTGTGGTACCCAGGCAGTCCTGAGCATAGCCAGACGACACAACTTCATAATGAATGTTGAAGTCTCCCAGAAGGTGGATGGTACACCAGGAGAAACCCTAACCTGCCCATGCTATCTATCACAAGGAACATTCAGTCAGAGCTAGCCACCAACTGCACGAGGTACCTGCAGAAGGAGAAAGATACAAAGTACAGCCACTCCAGTAGGAGGTAAAAATAGAAAATACTGCAAAAAAATGACGGGCTTGAAGTCAGATTTGTAACTGCAGGCTGGAAGGTCGGTAGTTCAGCAGTTCGAGACCCGAGTGTGCCACATGACGGAGTGAGCTCCCGTCTCTCGTTCCAGCGCCTGCCAACCTAGCAGTTCGAAAGCAAGACATTGCAAGTAGATAAATAGGTACCACTTCGGTGGGAAGGTAACAGCATTCCATGCGCCTCGGCGTCTAGTCATGCCGGCCACATGACCACGGAAATGTCTTCGGACAGCGCTGGCTCTTCGGCTTGGAAACGGAGATGAGCACCGCAACCCTAGAGTCGGACTCGACTGGCTTTCGAGCAAGGGAAACCTTTACCGTTACTTTATAAAACAATTGAGAGGTGCCACAAATATATCTCTTATATAATGCGATGTCCTTCTTCTGTCCAGGAAAATTTTGAGTTTCCTTCTTAGGAGGCTCTGCTTTGACTTTGTACTTTTATTGTATGAATCATATTCTTATTGCTTATATGTAGCTTTTTGTATGACGGAATTGGCACTGATTTCGTTAAGAAGTGTGGGGAATAAAGATTTTATGTAAATATAACTGATTTTTCCAGTGATGCCTAAAATTGCTTCTTGGAAGACATGTGGCCCATTTGGCAGAGATGGTACTTTTTGATGTATTTCTATGCAGTATAAAAGGACTCAGCTGTGAGGAAATTGCTGATTGATTATCTCTGTTCTATTGATGCTGCTTTTCTTTGTATAAATCATTTTGCCTTTCTAAACGTTCTTGATCATGGTTCTTCTCTTTTTTCCTTTCCTTTGCAGCTACAAGG
This sequence comes from Gekko japonicus, assembly GCF_001447785.1. Lineage (NCBI taxonomy): Eukaryota > Metazoa > Chordata > Lepidosauria > Squamata > Gekkonidae > Gekko > Gekko japonicus. The sequence goes on from NW_015166515.1 coordinate 96,343, forward strand.
ATTTTAGCTGAAAGAGTTTTGGCAGAATTGTTATTGGCTGTTGTGGATAAGCAGTAGAGATAAGCAGTATATTGATGTGATAGTGTCTGCAGTATTACCAAGATTTCATTTGCTTCTCATGCATTATTGATACAGGCTACCATGTGACCAAAAATAGCAGGCACAAACCTGCTGTCTCTTATTTTTCAGATACAGACGAGTGCTTGTTGAACAATGGAGGCTGCCAGCATGTTTGTGTCAACACAGTGGGGAGCTATGAGTGTCGTTGCAATGATGGATTCTTCCTCAGTGATAACCAGCACACCTGCATTCACCGTTCAGAAGGTACAGCAAAGCCTGCCTGTCTTTCGCCTTAAGGTTCCTGAATCGAGTGCTGTGCTGTTTTCTTAGCAGTGACTGCGGTCACGCACACTAAATAATTCACTCTCAATCCACTTTCAGTGCACTCCCCAACTGGATTTTACTGTGTGAACTGACAAAATCTAGTTGGAAAGTGCACTGAAAGTGGGTTGGAAGTGGATTACTTAGTGTGTGTGACCGCAGCCTTAATATTATTCTGTAAGTCACTGTTGTGAGTCTCATTGAAGCAAGGGAAGAACTTAATGTGGGTCTCCTGGTACGTCATGTTAGGCCCCGTCCACACGGATGAATTTGGGCCGGTAGAAGGACGGTTCGGGGACGCAGCAAACGGGCGCGATCCCACCACAACATCTGGGAAGCGTAGTGCTTCCGTCCCCAAACCAGCCCTTCTGCCCGAAACAGCACATCAACTTAGAACCACCTACCTAGGTAGTTCATCTCAACGAGGCGCCGCAAGCCGGGCCGTCGGATCGCCAGCGCATCCCCGGCTCCTAGCCGAACTGCGCATGCTCTGACATGCGCAGTTCGGCAGGCTCCCCGTCTGAACTGTGTTTTCTCCTCGGAATCTGATCGTGCCGGGGAGAAAAGGCGCCGCGGCCCAGGGGATCCGTGGGGTCCCGCCGCGGCGTCTCAACTTTGGTGTGGCTTTTAAAAGCTGCGCTTTGAGCAACTTATCCTCTGCTGTGTGGCAGGGGCCTTAGATGTACATAGATGTGCTGAGATTCCAGGAACCCTTTGTGTGGTTTAAAGGCGGCAGTGGGAGTTGTGTGGGGGGATAACTCTCATACCATACCTGTCTGGTGTTCCTTTTCCCATCTTGATACTTAAAAGGGTCACTAGTCACTAGCAGTGTTCCCTCTAAGCTGAGTTAGTGTGAGCTAGCTCACAGTTTTTCAGCCTCCGGCTCACACGTTTCTGTCTTCACTCAGGAAGGGTGGCTCCAGAGCAAACTGATTTATGCAATAGCCAGATCACTTTTTTTAAAAAAAAATTATTTTATTACAGTATATCAACATACAATTAAAAATATTGATACCGTAACAACAAAAAGGAGAAGTTAACTGTCCAAACAGTCTCTTGTTGACAAACAACACAACAACTATAGCTGCATCAAACTAAAAGATAACTAACAACAAAACTAAAGGTTTTACAATATCAGTAACCCGCAATTTAACCTAATGAAACATGTATAGTGGCAAGGCATTTGTCCAAGGATTACGTGGCCTGTGCATCATAAACCTGTTTTGTTTAGCTAGCAAAACCTTCCATTTGTTCATCGGGCTTTGAGTGCTTTCGATTAGATTATGCTGGGTGGACCATTCAGCAATTTTGTCATCAATCGGATATTCCCATAGTTTAGTGTACCAATGGTCTGTAGTGATCACTTGCTCACAACTTTAATGCCAGTCACTCACAAAGCAGAATTTTTGCTCACAAGATTCCACAGCTTAGAGGGGACATTGGTCACTAGCGATTACAAGGGCTTCATTGGCATGGGTAGGATTTGTGACACAGGAGTACTCAGTACCAGCTGGTCAGCACTGCGTGCATATTTAATCGGAACCTGGTTTAAACAAAACTGTACAGAAAAGGGTATTGGTGATGGTATTTTTTAAAAACCATTCTTGGCATCACTTTTAAACTTGACTTTATTCACTAATGAGTAAGCATATAAGCGTAATAAGCGAGCCTATAAGCGTGTAATTGTTCTCAGGTAAATGATTTGTGAGAAAGTTATCTATGGCTGCGGTCACACGGAACAGAAGCCACACAAGTGAGACGGAAAACAGGCGGAGTTTCCGGGCGCGATCTCACCAGCACATCTGGGAAGCGTAGCACTCCCGTGGCTCAACCGAGGCTTCCAGCCGAAACTGCGTGGCAAAAAACTAGTACCTTGGAGGTACTAGTTTCCGGAAACTGCGGGGCAAGGGCGGGCGTCTGATCGCGTTTCCGGTGGCATCCGGCGCCCGCCCATGTCCCCTTGCAAATAAGGTGTGTTTTTTTTGTCCAAGTCTCTGTGGATGCGCATGCGCACCCAACGGAGCATGCGCATTTGTCATGTACACAAAAATAAAAAACAGTTTGCCGCGGCGCGCGCTTCTTCGTTGCGCGCCGGCTTGTCCTGTGATCGGCACCTCTCCCTTGCCATGGAACCTCCACGGTACCTCCACAGGACCTCCACAGGAGGTCTGATCGCGTAACTGCGCAGTAGTTTGCCCCAGGGCAAACAGCCACGCTTCTCCTCTGCAGTTTCCTGCCCGTGTGACCGGGGCCTATGATGAGGAGCTGCTTGTGATGACAAATAGTTTTATTGGTATATAAATAATTACATGTATATGCTGTTTTGGGGTTCACTAAAGACCCAGAAAGTGGCTTTAATCTTAAGATAGCTGATTAAATGGTAGAAGTAAGTAGCTAGTTCCATGAAACAAACCCTACCTCTTCTTTTTCAGGTTCTGTTACATTTATGGTCCCAGGTAACATAAGCATGATAGGCAGTCTCTGTGTAGTGCAATTGAGGAGTAGTCTTGATGCTCGGACATTTGCTTTGCTGTAGGGGTGATGGGCTTTTATTTGCTTTGTTTAAATCTCATGGTATATATACATTCTGTTGCTGTAAAGAAGCCATGCTAGTCTTCTCTGGGTTTTTTCCTCCTTAAACCGATAATATAGATGCTTCTCCTTTTCAGTGGTGCAGTAGCTGGAATAGTCAGTTTCTAATAAAATGCTTACAAAGTCATGGTGCACTGCTAATTGAAGCCCTTCCCCTCAGCTGTGACAGCTAAATGGAACTTACATGTTCAGAGGCAGTATACCTATGAATACCAAATGCTGGTGACATGCATCAGGTGAGGGGTGTTGCCCTCATGCCAAGCTCTGTATATTTTCCAGAGGCATTTTTTTGGCCCTTGTTGGAAATAGAATATTAGGCAAAATGGAGAAGATGACTAACCTAAGATTACAAATTAGTCCATAACCTGGGAAATTTGAACGCAAACACCAACCTTCCTAAATAGTACTTCCTAAAAATACTGGCTACATATTAGTTTATTTCCTGGACAGTATCTTCCCTTAAAGGTAAACATTCCCTTGCTCGAAAGCCAGTCGAATCCGACTCTAGGGTTGCGGTACTCATCTCCGTTTCAAAGCCGAAGAGCCAGCGCTGTCCGAAGACGTTTCCGTGGTCATGTGGCCGGCATGACTAAACCCCAAGGCGCACGGAACGCTGTTACCTTCCCACTGAAGTGGTACCTATGTATCTACTTGCAATTTCTTGCTTTCGAACTGCTAGGTTGGCAGGAGCTGGAACTAGAGACAGGAGCTCATTTCCCCCCAAGATTTCCCCTCCCATATCCCGTTCTCCTTTCCACTCTGACAGGTAAAACACCTCAGTTTCTATTTCTTCATCAAGCTCTATATCCCTGTATGCACTGCAGTATCCTGATCTCATATATCAACAGCTGAGCTTCTGTTCTCCTGGTTCTACTTCCTGTTTGTTTTTTACAGTGGTAAGAGAACGAAGAAGCTGAAATTTGGGGGGGGGGATCAGGAGGTTGGCCAATCAGCGCCAGGACAAATTATCCTGCCTCCTCTGTTTATTCACTCCTACTCTATGATTTGTGTTGCCCAACTGTCATGACCCCAGGGGGTCGCCGCCTTCCGCCACCACCACCCTGGACTTCGGGTCCCTCGAGAAGGCCCAGGGTTACCCTCCCAAGCCCATCCAAAATGCCCCCCTTTTAAGCCGAGAACATAGGCATGATGACCAGGCAGATAACAATTAAACAAAATGGTTTATTAACAGAGTACTGGGGCAAGGAAAACAAGACAAGGTGCTTTAAAAGATATAACAGTGTTTAAAAGGCAAAATAAACACAAACCTAACGCGAGTACCTAGTCCACTTAGCTGGTTACTACTTCCAGGTCCACAGCCTGCCAGGCTACGCTACCTGTACTCACTCTCAGCCAAGTGAGGGATCTTTCTCTCACCAGACCAGCCTGTCCCCTCTGTGAGACCAGATCGCAGGTGAGAAACAAAAGAACAGAGTCCCCTTCAGTTTAGCTCTGAGAGAAAGAACACCGTTTTTCACAGTTAACAGCTTAAGTCAGAATCTCCTCACAGAATCTCTGGAAACTGATTGGCTATAACCCTCGCTAAGCATTATGGGGATTGTAGGCTGTCTACTTTCCACTCCCACACTGGTCTCTCCTGGGACCAGGCCGCACTAGGCCTTGCTCCCAGTCCTGCACAGATCATGACACCAACACTGCAGAGGCCTGTGTGGCACTCAAATTTCCTATGTAAGGGCAGTCAGGGAGTAAAGTTTGCAAACTCTTTTCCACACCTGTTCTGGTGCTTCACGTAACTGCAGTGCCTTGTTCACATCACCATTTATTTAGTTAGTTTTTACACATGATATTTATATTTTTAACTTTTTTCTCATTTCCCCCTTTATTCAGCAGTCAAATTAATTAGGTGAACATTTGATTTATTTTAAAATATTGCAACATCCAGGTAATTGCTCCCAGTATCTGCAAATTAAACAACATTAGGTGTAAGGTTGAACTTTGTGGCACCCCCAAAGGCAAATTTCATAGGGAAGAAGAACTGACCAAAGAATGAGGCCTCCTGTTCCCAACTCAGAAGGGTTTGATGATGGTCCTGGGACTATGGCAATATGGATCAGACATCTTACTCCTTGTGCCCATGTGACAGCTAGCAGGCATTGGGTATTGTGGACCTGATCTCGTTACACTGCAGTATAGGCTGCTGCAGATAGCTAGGGAGTTTGATACTATTGCTTGTGCCCCGGAAGGAGCTGGGTGACAGAACAAACTAACTAGGTCCAAATCTGGCCCTGTAAAGCTGCTGGCTCTGACCTGGCTCACCAGTCTGAAAATGTGGTTGCTTAGGAGTAATAAGCTGTCTGCAGGCCTCTCTGCATTTGCAGATATGTAACAATAGTGCCTGTATTTCACACAGTGTAAAACTCGATCACGGATTTGAAATGAAAACTGTCTCTCATGATTTGCATTCTCCTTGTATTAGCATAACAGTTTTAAACTATCAAGGAAAAAATAGCGGACTTTGTGCTCTGAGTTCCACTAGTTCTAATAACCCCATGTAGAGTTGCCTTTTGTGGGGTAGAATGTAGTATTCAGTTGTCATTCCTGATCAACAACCTAGACGGAAAGAGGTCCATGTTCGCACTGGTGGGCCTCTCTGGGAGGCAGCAGGGGCAGTGTCTGGCTATTGAATCTGACTGTGCTTGGAATGGGTTGATGACGTCGTCTGTATTGTACTTTGTACACAAACTATCCCTACCTTTGTGTGCTGTCTTTTCATCGTGTCAGTGGGGATTGGGAGGCTGAAGCTGGGCCCTTCCTCTTGCAAGGGGAAGCATCTTAAAGGGATGAAAGGTAAAAATAGACCCATGATGCGTAGCTGCTGCCTGAAGGAGAGGAGTGGGTTGCTTTATAGGAAAGCATGCCCATTGCAGTGAAGAACAGAAGCAGCCCACTGCATTGCCCATCTGCATGGAGCTATCCAAAGTGGTCTAAGTATGTGACTAAGAAGAAATACTTAAGACTTGTGCTTAGTTTTAAGACTGAAGCAGTAGAAATGAAACCGGGTGCCTAATTAAAGGCTGCAGTGAATGAAAGTTCAATGGAGACCCTGGAGCAATAACATGAAAGTGATTGTTAAAGTCAGGGAGTTTCCACTGAAGCAGTGGTTAGTTTGTGGGAGTTGATTGGGTTGAATACAGTGAAACATTTTATAAGCTTGCAAAGTTGGTTAGGATAAATATAGAATGAAGCTGTGTTTGAATAAACCACTTTTTTTTTTTATTTAAGAAAAGCAGCTAAGGGGCAAGTCTCAGTTTATAGCATGTGAACTTCAGTGTGTGTTTTATTTTTGTTTTTAGAGTGGGATGGGTTGGTAGGATATAATGTAGCTGAAAACTCAGAAACCTGAACCATTGGTTCTGTGTACTGGTGTCCCTCAAAGGCTCTTCTTTTTTCTTTCAAAACATGGGAGTCCAGTTTCAATTCATGAAGTGGGCTTGGAGGTTAAATTCTTTCTCCCTATTCTCTGTTGTCTTGTTAAAATGGTGGTTTCGTTGGTGATCCTTGTCATGCGTGTTTTGGCCTTATGGCTTGACGTGGAGATGGAGAGCACAGTGTTCAGGTAACTATGAATGATATATAACAGATTTGTGTTGATGACAGTTCTTGTGAAGTTAACTTAAGCCCTTGATGGTTACTTACAGCTCAGATGGGCTATAGTTTTCCTGCCAGTTAAAGGGAAGGAGAGGAAAACGGAGGAGGGGGGGCGGCGGGGGGGGGAGATGAACATAGGCTGGCTGGTGGGGGGGGAGGAGAGAAGGAAGAGGAAAGAAGGACCGAGTATGAGGGCTGCATGGGAAGGGAAGGAGGCATTAGTGGGAGAGAGGAAAACGAAGCGTCCCCTTCAAGTCCTTGCAAGTCCCTGCTTGTCTTTTTCTCATTTTGGTGCATTTTGTGCAAGAATACAAGGAACCTTGATTTAAATTTTCAACAACATCAGAAGGTCGCAGTTCTTGAGGGAGGGAGCAGAAAGGGATGGACCAAGCCATTCACAAATGGTTGTCCCATCTAGTACTGTCTAAATCTGGTACTTGGCGAAGGCAGATGTGAGGATGTGACAGAAGAATTATCCTTCTGCTTCATGTTGTTTGTCCCTGTCCCTTTTCAAAACCATTCAACTTGGAGAGATGAGGAGAAGGACAAAACAGGCTAGTGAAGACTCCTCTAGCTCATTTCTCTAATGCTCTCTGTATCAGATGGTATCAATGGCTAGGTTCAACCCAGAACAACCAGTTAAAGAAGCATCAGGAACCAAGGATGCAAGTTTAAAAACAAAAGTACATCATTTTTTTAAAAAAATTGCAAGGAAAATTCTAGTAGCATGTTTCTATACTTGTCAAGATACTAAAGATTAGAACTTTAATGGCCAAATACATAGAAGTCTGACATGTGGATCTTGCATAGGTCTCCAGCAGAAATGATTAAAGATGTGATTAGCAAAAGTTAGCATCACAGCCAACCTACCTGTTTATTGGGAATTTTGTAAGAGACACTTATGCAGTCTATGTTGTTTTGGCCAAGGCTTCCAGTAATACATTCTAGTTTGTTTAATGGGACAAAATGAGGTTGGTCTTCCAAAATAAAGATTGACATTACTATATGCAGCCACTTAGTTGAAAATCTCTGTTGACAGTATGATTTTCAGATGGGATATTAAGAGCCTATTGGCACACGGGCATTTTTGCAAATGTTTATTTAATTTGAATATAGTACATGTTGATAACTGTTCCTTGTGTTTTCTTGTGGGCTCTTGTTCAGGATTGGGAAGGGAGGTAATTTATTTTGAGGGGGGAAAAGATCTTCATTTAGAGGTCTAGAAATTACGGGATAGATAACTTGTTGACTTATTCTCTTTTGTAGTCCTAAGAATACAATTGTATAAAAATGGCACATTAGTAATATGTTTTCCAAATATACGTATTATACATTCTTCAGTATTTCAAGCAGTTGATTCTTAATAAATACTGGAACAGAGATATGTGCAATTTGGCTTATAATTAGAGGTTTTAACACATTTTGATAATTCTTTCTCTACACAAATAATGTTTAGTTGGACAGTTGATTTCACAACTCAGCCAAAGAGGGTTTAATGAAACAAAGGATGCCTTTGTTTTTGTAAAATGTGGTCTGTTTTGGACATTACTGTCTCCCCCTTTTTTAAAACTTTTAATAATGAAGATTTTCTTTATATGCAAACCAAGCAAGTCCCAACTCAGCATTTCAAGAGAGATTTTGGCTCAATGGACTTTACCAAAGTACCTGTTTGAATGATGTCTCTGTTGGTTTCAGAATGCACACAGTGAAGTTACACTGTTAACAGAAGCTAAGCTCTTTAATTCTCTTAATACGTTTTAAACACCTCTTAGCTAACAGACAGATCACATGGCATGTTGAAGCTCTGAAATGCCACAGAACAACCAGAGTTAATAAGGCTAATTTGTGATCTACTGTGATGCAAAGAGCCTGGCTGACAGCATCATAGGGATTGCCATCTTTCATGGGGCGATCTTTAGGCTCTTTTGTATATTCTGGATGGTTCTCACTGTGGGAAAGGAATCAAGAAGCCAACAGAGCAGAATAATCAAAGCAGCGGAGCAGTTTGCTTCTTTGATGCTCAAAGCCTATTTTCCCCCTAGAAGAAAGCTACCAAAGCCAAAAACAGACTACTGCATGCCTGATTAAAATGTTACAGATCTTTCCAAAAGCGTGCTATCTTCTTGGGGCAATGAATATTATGGTAGCACAACAGGGATATGAGAAATTTAGGGGAACTGTTCTGCAAATAAATCTGTTAATTTGTCAGTAAATTCAGCAAGTTTCCATCCAGTTCACAATTGCGTTGTTTCACATTATGGATATCATGGGATGTAAGATACATGAGTTAATGAACTGTGTATGTGCAAACTACTCAGTCATTCTGCATTTGGGCCAGAGTTTTTTTCCCCAGAAATGATATGGGTTTTGATAGATGTCCTGCTATTGTATATCCATTGGCCACAGTGAGTATGAATCGCCAACCCACTATGAAGGGGTAAGAACTGAAAACTGTTGCATACAAAACAGTTCCATTACTGCCTTTGGCCTGTTCCTGTACCAAAACTTTCAGTAGACATTGTCTGCAGATTAACAAAAGTCCTTATTGGGCCGAAGCACTTTAGGTCATAATTGGTCCTTGGGTGTATGTTATTTGTACTTTGTAATGAGGCTTTCATTGGGCCCGTATATATTTTTTAACTTTTCTCAAAATAAATACATGTATTTTTACTTATAACAAGTATATATGAGGCTTTAACTATTGGCTCGCTAGTAGATTTCTTTCTTACCTTTTCGGTTCTTTTTTTTTACTGTTTATTTATAATTTTCAGTATACATCATGTCATCGGTTTACATTTCTTGATTTGTCTGCCGATTAATCCAAAACAATATAATATATTTTATCAGGACCAATACTATGTGTAGCAATTCATTTTGAATGCCAGAGTATTAACTGCTTGTAAACTGTCCGAGATGAAAACTTTGAGGCTCCCGGTAGGGAGAAAAGCCACCTAATATGACTTATTCTTCCTCATCCATAACCTGTTTGTTCATACTAAATTCTGTTCAGCCAATGAATGACACAGCATGGACAACTGGATGTATAGAAAGCCTTTAATGAAACACTTAATAATGGCTCTATTAAAATGTGATATTTGGTACTAGAGAGCTACATGGAATAGATCATAGGTTTAGGTATTTTTTAAAGCACATTCATTTAAAATGATAGATACAAGTTCCAAAGGGAATCAGGCTGTCTAAGTTCCCTGATGCTGGAGGCTGTTGGGCAAGAGGCTGTGTTTCTTCAGTATCTTGGTTCAGGTGGATATATCAGTAGGCTAAGATAATGAAACAGAACTGAATGTTGTCTACAGTAATGAATATATAGAGCCGGGTATCATCTAAGACATGGTGCTCACTTGATGCCCTTAGGCTAATCACATGCTGTTCTTGATGCAAGAAGCTACCTTGAAATATGAGCGTGCTTAGGCAAGCCATCCCCCCCATAAGTCACAATAAATGGAATGATCCCCTTTTCAGGCTAGATACCCTTTTGTGTCTCAGTGAAGAACAGGTGCATGGGACCTGGAAAGCATAGACTCTAACTAAGTTTCATGTTCATGGAAGCATGGCACTCATGTTTCCAGCATGTTCACTATGTGTCTTCAGTGAACATCATAATGTTTGAAGGCAAGATTTGCCCGTTTGGGGACATTTGGGAACCTTCTCCACTGCATGTTTACAGATGTGTATAAACCTTTAAAATGTCATGGCAGTCATCATTTTGACATATGGTGGACTTAACAGCAATAATTTTACTCTTTAAGCAGCCCCCAAAGAAAGCTTTTTGATTTATGTGTTTGTTTTAAAACTGAATTTTAACTAGAAATAGTCACATTTGCGGTTCCTTGTATAACCATACAGTAAGAAATGCAGCTATGTAAACAAGTAATATAAGAAGCCAGTACGATGTAGATAATAGAAAGTTGGGCTTGACATAAGGTGTTCTGGGCTGAAATTCCTGGTCAGGCATGACGCTCACTTGGTGTCCTTGGGCTAATCACGATCTCCCAGCCTAGCTAACCTCATAGGGCTGTTGTGAGAATGAATTAGGGTCACATCTCCATTTATATCATTTTTTACTTAGAAAAAGGACCAGATACAAATAAGTTTTAAAAAACAAAGAGAGAACAGCAATTAAGGCAGTGGTGTTACAGGTTATGCTTTTGTTCCCTGTTGTATCTATTGATTGGGTCACACATTTGATATTTACTGCAGGTTATGATTTTGTTCCCTGATGTATATATTTTGTTTAAATAACAATTGATTGGGTCACACATTTGATATTTACTGGAATATAGGGGTGTAGTCTAAGCTATGTCTGCACTGAAAGGCACTGATGCATCTTTTTTGTTGTTTCTGCAGAAGGCATGAGCTGCATGAATAAAGATCATGGCTGTGCCCATATTTGCAAAGAAGCGCCGAAAGGAGGAGTGGCCTGTGAATGCAGACCTGGATTTGAACTAGCCAGGAACCAGAGAGACTGCATTTGTATGCTACATTCTACACATACTTATGGTTTCTCAAAGCGAGCAAGTAGAATTCTGCCATTCTTGTAGCTGATTTGTTAATTCCGGGATACCTGTTTTGTTTGGGAGATTAAATGATAAATTACCAAATGGAATTGGGTGGATTTCTAAAATGCCACTGCACAAGCCCTCCATTTTTCATTTGGATTCATATGCTTTACTATTTAACTGTTGCGACCAAAATGGTTATCTCATTAATCACAAATCCTAGAGCAATGACTTCATTAAAACTGTGTTTCATGTTAATGTTCGCTGTGTGAGAGCAGCCTGCTTATTGACAGTTGTAAAGGGTCCCTCATCCAAGCACCATCACAGACAAAGGGAAAGTAGAATCTTGACCCTTTTCTTAGTATTTTATTTACCTTTGTTTAGCTCTCTCCTTAGTGTCTAATTTTACTTGATCGTTCTCCTTCTTGGCTATTAGGGAGACCCTGGGCTCATGCTGGCGGTGAGTGTAAAGTGTAGTTCTCATTCTGTTGCCGCTCTTAATTGCAAAGGTTTCCTTGGCATCTTAAAGATGAACAGATTTAAGGTGCTCATGAATGGTGAAGTCTGCTCCTGTCTATGAATGCTCATACCCAGGGGTCATTTCGTAGAAAAAGAGCTAGGGGAACTCATTCGCATAACTCATTAGCATATGCCACACCCCCTGACATCAGGGGCCCGGCGGTGGACCTGCAAGGCCGGCGGGAGTGCGAGGAAGCCCCGCCAAGGCCCTCCCTGGCCCCAGGCAGGCAGGGGTGGGGAGAGGCAGGGAGGAAGCAACTTACCCTCCCTCTTCTCCTGCCTCCTCCTGGCTGAATGAGGGCTGGAAGCGGGGCGGCCGGAAGCAGGGGGCGGGGCTTCGTCATGTGCCCCGCCCCCCGCACCTCACCCGGGGGAACTGCGTTCCCCCGCGTTCCCCCCCGAAATGACCTCTGCTCATACCACCCTAACACTATTTATCTTTAAGATGCTGCATCGGTATATCTTCAACAGTGTTGATTTCTAACAGGATCCTAATCAGAGCTGTCTTCTTAAAAATGGGTTTTCGGTGCCATAACTGTCTGTCAAACGTTTAATTGAGGCATTGTGTTGTAAGATGGCATCGAATCACAGTAAATTATTTGCCTATTTAATATAAATGAAAGACTCTCAGAAATAACACGTTACCGTGTTACTTGCTTTTCATTGGGTCATCAGTCATAAGCCACTTAAATAAAAGCAATTTAAATGTAATGAATAATATAATCAAGTTAATTGCGTTAAATTAATTAAATTGTTATATCAGTTAAAAGCAATCAAGGAAACACTTTCATCTGTTTACTGCCCCTGGGTGTAATTAATTTCTAATTATGTCAAAGTACATACTCGCTGGCAAAATACATGCTAAAATTCCTTATAAGGATGCCAAATGTATAGAAGGCATGTATGTAGTGTTACAGAAGATGGAGGCTTCCTGGTCTTTACAGGCTTTGTAAATGTTTCTGAAGCTGATTTGTATGTTTTCCTTTCAGTGACGTGCAACCACGGAAATGGTGGCTGTCAGCATACATGTGAGGACGCTGAGGATGGGCCTGTCTGTGGATGTCACCCAGAATACACTGTGCATTCCAATGGAAGAACCTGCCTTGGTCTGTGAGCACTTTAATGCTTTTCAGTTCCAGTTGCCATTTCTAATGTTGAGACTTGGCCATTGGTGATTTCTGTACGGATAATTTTTTGAAAAATTAACCTTGCTTAAAAATTGGAGGAGGCCAAACTGCATTTTCTAAGTGCAGAGTACATCTCCTTCCCTGGTCTGGCCACTTGGGAGACTTGATTTTACAGGCAAAACAGTTTTGGTTATGGTATCCCAGACTCTAGTGCAATTAAAATACTCTTCTGGGCTTAGATTCAGTCTTTTCCATTTTGCTTAAGTTTAAATTATTTGGCGATGGAGATGATAGAGGGCTCGTTTTGACAAAACGTTTTACTCCTATTTAATATTAACCAAATGTTAATGTTACTTAAGCTGCTGCTTTGTAATGCATATGGGAAACATGCCGTGGCTAGAATAATATCCATTTGATTTTTTTGGTGTGTGTTTCATTCCACATTAACAACACTTCCATATGATACAAAATGAGGCTGAGGGCTCAAAGATGCTTTTTAGGTCTCTTTTGAAAGCAGTCTTAATTATGGAAGAACTCTAAGTAGAAACCATGGAATTGTGGGGATGGAAGGAAACATTTCCACCCACCATTGTGGGTTCTTTTCACCTCACTTCTGTCTGGACAATGGAGACTGCCACATATATCTTTACCCATTTAAACTTCCTTTGGGGAGACTGAATGAATGAGTTTGTTAATATGCAAAGCTAGTTCTTAAGAATAGTGTGGCTGCCATTCCCTTTAGCTGCACTGCTCTGATAATATTAGAATGAGGGACATTTTCTGGAAAGGGCCAGCAACATAGCTATAGCAACATCAGTTTCACCTACAGCCACATTTTCTGGTTCAAACCCCCACATGAGGTGGAATCCTCCATGCCCACATAAAAACAAAAGAATAACCTTTTATCTGTCAGTTTACGGTCTGTTGCAAGGCAAGAGTGGGAATGGAACTGGTGCTCTCTGAAATATGTGTGTGTGTGTGCATGTGTGTGAAATGCTTCAAGTCACAGCCAACTTATGGCAACCCCTGCAAGGGGCTTTCAAGGCAAGTGATTAAGCAGAGGTGGTTTACTGTTGCCTTCCTCTGCAGAGCCTTCCATCCAAGTAGAGCCAGTTTGGTGGACTCTAATCTGGGAGAACCGGGTTTGATTCCCCACTCCTCCACTGGCACCTGCTGATGTGACCTTGGGTCAGTCACAAGCTCCGGGACAGCTGTCCTTGAAAAAGAGCAGTTTCTGTCAGAGCTCTCTCAGCCTCACCTACCTCACAGGGTGTCTGTTGTGGGGAGGGGAAGGGAAAGGAGTTTGTAAGCCGCTCTGAGACTCCAAGTGAAGGGCGGGGTATAAATCCAATCTCCTCCTCCTCCTCCTCCTCCTCCTCCTCTCCTTCTCCTTCTCCTTCTCCTTCTTCTCCTTCTCCTCCTTCTCCTCCTTCTTCTTCTCCTCCTTCTTCTCCTTCTTCTCCTTCTTCTTCTCCTTCTTTTCGTCTCCTTCTCCTTCTTCTTCTTCTCCTTCTTCTTCTCCTTCTTCTTCTCCTCCTCCTCCTCCTTCTTCTTACTCTTCTTCTTTCTTTTTCTTCTTTCTTCTTCTTCGATCCCTGCTTAGCTTCCAGGATCTGACAAGATCAGGCTATACGATGGTGCCTCCCCTCTTATCTATATCTATGAGAGACCCTGAAGGCTTGAATATAGCACTTGCAGATAGCATCAAAATCTGTGGAAATCTGGCAGGGTATATGATTAATTTTGATGTGAATCAGAAGCCCTACTTTATTTTTAGATTAATCAAAATTCAAACAGGATATGAAAATGAACCCAAGACGTGTTAGATATTTAAAGGTTATGTCAGCATAGGATAATACTGATTTAGCGAGGTACAATTTTGACTCTCAGGTAACCCATGGGCAGCCTTAAAGCTGTCTTTATTAGGCGCAGTAATTGCCATTAAGATTGCAATTTCCCAAAGATTAAACTTTTAATTAAGAAAAAAGTGTTAGTTAGTAACACTGAACATTTGGTTAGGGATTGGCAGAAGTTACTGAATCGTTTTGCTTGGGAAGGCAAGAGGCCAAAGGTTAATGCAAATGCTATGCATAATGTCGAGAAAAGGGAGGGTGTGGCATATTGAATTTATTACTTTAGAGTTGAAGGTTACAAAGACTTTCAGAGTGGAAAAGGAAACAAAACACTCCAGGATTTAATAGAGCAGGATTTAATAAAATATACTTTTATATGCTTTTCTATGGCTTGAGAAGTCTGAAAAGAAAAGAAAAATTATAGATTTAATAATGCAGTCATTACTGATATGTTACATGTATGAGGCCAATGCAGTAGGCATCTAGCCCCTACCGTTTCTCTGTTGTCTTCAGCAGTCAGAGATAGGTTTACCCAAAATGGGAGAAATAAGGTTTTGTATATTATAAGAATCGGATTAACAGTAATGGGGTTATCCCTTATGATGTTCGCTGTACAACTGAGAATCTAAAAATATTGGTATTCAGCTATCTTTAAATAAAGATCCTATTTCCTGACTTTAAAAAAAATAACAAAAGAAGGATAATACACTTTACAATCCAATGGCTAATGACCCAGAGTAGAGCAATTAGCGTGCAGGTCAACCGTGTTTACATTAGCATCCTCATCTTTATGATGGCAGCAACAAACCTCGCCATTTGGAAAGAAATGCACTTATCCCATCCTGCCAGTAGTAGTACTGGTTTATCCTGATCTTCATGCCGAGAGAGATATAATGGTCCTCAGAAACTTTTAATGCTCATCCTCAAATCTCGGGCAACGGAATGTTACATGGGGACAAATCCTCAATGGCCCTATAGTCACAAGAGCAGACTCTTTCACTATACGAAATCCCATTGAAGCAGCCTTCGAGAGCGGCAAGGGGGGTAGAATCGCTTGGCAAGCCTTTTGGTTCTCATAATTTATTATGTCAGTAAAGTATGCTGGAAGAGTCAGGAGAGAAAGAAGGAACTGTTTTACTAAGCGTTTAGCTGCATGGAAGGCAAGGCTGCTCAAGTGTTGGTTTCAGAATCCAAGACTAGCTAGCTACCAATAAAACCAAGTCACGAGTTAGCCTTCATCTCTCCATATTTCAAAGTTAGGAGACGGGTAGATATACAAAAGATAATTTTCAGCCAGTAGTTAATGGTTGCTTTATAAACCAAGGTTTGTATTGAAGGTGGAGAGAACAGCCAACAGCCAGCACGCAGATTTTATTTTGGGCTGCTTCTAAGGACTAGAGAAGTCCAGAGCCCCAAATTGCTGAGATAATTGTGATTATTATGACTATTATCTATTTTAATTTCTTCTGTGTGTCAACTGAGTTTAGAAAAATGGAATTTTGTATGTAAACAAGATGCTCTGTTCTCATTGGACGTGCAGTTACAGAAACCTGTTTTACAGTGATAACTCAGTCGAAAGCCAAGGAGACTTTCTGAAGATTAGTCATGAATTGAGTAGTGAATGCTGGTTGTGCGCTGGAAAAAAAAATGCAGATTTTTTTTTACCACATATGGTGGCATTGACATAGGTCAGAAGTTTATTGGAAAATGGTCCAAAAGATAATATTTAACATTTGGAATACTGGCGCTTCCGCGGAGTCCTAAAAGCTTCCTCTTGAACTGCACAGAGAGAGTACTAATCTCCTTGTAGAGAAATAATCTTAAATATGTTGGCAGTTGCAAGAGTGGTGTTTGTAAGGTATTGGAAGACCCAGCGACTCCCACAGAAGTGGGAAAGTGTTTACTGACAGTTTGGGATACCATGCAGGTGGTTAAGTTGTCTGCTCTGCAACGGTGTATTGAATTTATCGACTGTAGTTGGTTTCCATTAATTGAATATTTGAAGTCTGAGCTATCAATTATTTATAGATGAAATAGTATATGGAGTTTGCACTCAGGGTATAACACACACACACACACACACACACACACACACACATATCTATATATATGCTATTTTGCAACTGAATTGATGATGATAGATTTTTATAAAGCAATTGGCATCCTCTGCAAAGCTATCGTTCAGTAATAGTGCATGTCTTTTTTGTGTTTGGAGCAGCCAGTTTGATCTTTGGTGCTTTCTTAGCACTGCAGTGTCTAGTGCTAGTAAGTCCAGTACTTCTGCACTGTACAAGGATTCTCTTATCTCTTATTTATTTCTCTTAAACCCTTTCCAGAAAAGTACAGTGTTTGTAGTATGTCCTATACAACAGAAGAAAAATTCTCAATGTTGCTGATCACTGGGTGGTGCTGGGCAACAATTCTTTTTCACATGGGACTCTTTTTTAATATTAGAGAGAGATGAGGCTTCAACTGAGATAGTGGAAAACAATGCCACAGCAGGAGCTGATGTAGACAAGCGGGTGAAGCGGCGACTGCTCATGGGTAAAGTCTTCAGATTTTTTTAAGATAATGGTTTTCCTAACCTAGCTGTGTAAAAACATTTTTCCTTGATGTTTTGTAGCTTGTAGAATTTGTGCTCTTGTAAACACTCATTCTGTTGATAAGTCAATAAGAGTTGCATTTGCTTTCATGCCATAAAGGTCTAAGTTTTGCATTTGTCAGGGGCACTCACAAACAGTGCCTGTGTGAACCGTTGTCATGTTGTCTCCTGTGCTGGCTGTCTCAAGCATACACATTCAGTCATGCACATGCCCAGAGGCAGTGTTTTTCCCAGTCTTGCTGAACTTGAAACATGCTGGAACTGCATCTGTGGTCTGTCATCATCAGAGAGAAGTCTGTGGGTAATTTAAGATGTATCACAAGGGAAAATACTGCTTTTCCGCCTTGTGATCAGAGAGCATGCTGTTCAGTGGAAAACTGGGACTCTGGATTACTTGAAAGTGCTTGAAATTACTGGCTTGGATTCCCCCCCCCAGCCCCAAATGCCCCCGAATTGCTGTTCCGGGGAGTCCACTGTCTCCAGGAGCAGCATTGGGGGGGGGGCTCTTGAGCTGCTGTGGGGACGGGAAGGGAACATTGCACTGCATGAATGGAAATCCTTCTGTCCGTAGAAGCATTTACTATACCCAACCTGCTATGCTGTTCTTTGAGACAGGATATGAGAATGCAATTCGTGATTCCAAGACTTTTTGTGAAGAATTCTACAGGGGTAGCTGTCGCATCAGAAGCAAACAAAAAAATTGTAGCACCTGTTAGACGAATAGATTTATGATAACGTACATTTTAATGGACTAGTCCGCTTCATGTGTCTGATTAAGTGGGCTCTAATCCATGGAAAGGAGCTGCGGTGGCTCAAGCGGTTAAGATGCTGAACTGCAGGCTGGGGAAGGTCGGTAGTTCAGCAGTTCGAGACTCGAGTGTGCCGCATGACGGAGTGAGCTCCTGTCTCTAGTTCCAGCTTTTGCCAACCTAGCAGTTCGAAAGCAAGGAATTGCAAGTAGATAAATAGGTCCCACTTCAGTGGGAAGGTAACAGCATTCCGTGCACCTTGGTGTTTAGTCATACCGGCCACATGACCACGGAAATGTCTTCGGACAGCGCTGGCTCTTCGGCTTTGAGATGGAGATAAGCACCGCAACCGTAGAGTCGGATTCGACTGGCTTAAAAGCAAGGGAACCTTTACCTTTTTAATCCATGGAAGCCTATGCAACAGTAAATAAAGATGCTACAGATGCCTTTATGTCAAGACTTTTAGGGGCTTAGTGTAATTAAATTGTGTTAATCGGCTTGCTGGTGACAGTGTGGTTGAGAACATCCAACCATTTGGCTTAAATATGGCCTTCTATCTTCATTTGATGTCCCGAATGAATGAAATGAAATATCCATATGAAAGCAACTGAAACTTTGATTCCTCTTCTTGGATGCTTGTAGGACACATCACAAACCTCGTAGCTGTCACATATGCCATTTTTACAATGTTTGAAGGTATAGTTAATGTCACTTAACAAAGGAAGAAAGGTGCCCACGTCTTAATTATGCTGTAGGCATCTTAGAATTGAAGTAATTCCTTTTGAATCAAAGCAAGCATCACATGCATGTTACTTTTAGAGTCAGTGTGCTGTAGTGGGTAGAATGTCAGACTAAGATGAGGGACACTCAGATTCGAATCCCCACTCTGCCGTAGGAACTTGCTGGCCAGTAATGTACTCTCACCTATCTCACAGAGCTGTTGTGAAGGTAAAGTGGAGGAGTGGAGAAGGATGTAAGTCCAGTAATGTACTCTCAGCCTAACCTATCTCACAGAGCTGTTGTGAAGATAAAGTGGAGGAGTGGAGAAGGATGTAAGTGGCTTTCAGTCCCCATTGGGAAGAAAGGCATAGTATAACTGAAGTAATTAGTAAAATAATAAAAATACTTTTTAAATTCCGTTCTAGTTTTTTCCTTCTGCAAAAGCCATTTTTTTCTCTTCCTTTAGAAACATGTGCCGTCAATAACGGTGGCTGTGATCGCACTTGTAAGGATACCTCAACAGGTGTTCACTGCAGCTGTCCTGTTGGATTTACTCTTCAGTTTGATGGGAAAACTTGCAAAGGTAGGTTTTACGATTTTAGGTAATGTGTGTAAAGAAACTGCTGTTTCGCTATCTGCAAGTGGTTTTTACAGAGTATCCTAATGAAACTCACGTCATTTTAAAAAATCTGGCACAGCAAAGGCTCAGCTATAATTTGCATATGGCCCCTCTAATCTTATCCACTCTTGGAATCTAGGAACGTGTGAGGTTTGCTTTTGCATTCAGTTCTATCTTATGATTTTGCTGATCTGCAGATGGTATTGTGCTAAAGGGAGCCTGCGTGTGCACAGTCAACTAGACTAAAAGCATGCTGATGCAATATTATTTGTACAAACGTAATCCATCAATAGAGAGCCATGTAAGAGCTGCTTCATGTGCTTTGGGAAAGAAGAGTTCCTGTTTGTTCAGTGCTTATTTATGTGGTGAGCCATGCACCATGAATGGGAGCCATAGGTCTAATGTGCATGATACATGTTAGCTAGAACTGGCACTTACCTGAGGCTTCCTGGCATGCATTCACCTTGTGTTTGGTTTGTAGTGCTGTGCTGCCTTTGATTTTATCGTCAGAGTTTTAAGTTGTTTTTAGTATTCTATTGTATATGGTGTGCTTATTTTACTGTGAGCTACCTTGAGAACTAATGCCGGCTGAGTAGTACAGAATATAAGGTTTTAGTATGGTTGACAAATGGGAACTTGTCTTTCATCTAACAAGTGAAGTGGCTCCAAATCTCTGCATATTGAAATCTGTTTCCCAGACTTTTGATACAGAAGCCCACTTAGTTCTTTCTGGATCTATGTATTGCTTGTTCCTTCCAGGGCTCTTTTTGTAGTGGGAACTCCTCCGCATATGAGGTGACACACTCCTAATGTAGCCAATCCTCCAAGAGCTTACAGAGCTCTTCTTACAGGGGCGACTGTAAGCTTTTGGAGGATTGGCTACATTAGGGGTGTGTTGCCTAATATGCAAAGGAATTCCTGCTACAGAAAGCGCTCTGCTTGATACACAAAATGGATACCAGAAAATGTGTGTGGACACCATCAGAGGCATCCCCCCTCTATGTTGTGCATGAATCACTGTTCTGGGGACGTCTTCTCTAAGGGCAGTAATTACGCTGCCTCTTTTGGGATATTTAGTGAATATAGCAGAGTTTGCCCATTCATAGAACTGTGGTGCTGAGTGCAGTCAGGGCTCTTTTTGTAGAAAAAGCCCAGCAGGAACTCATTAGCATAATAGGCCACACCCAACACCAGAAACTCATTAGCATATTAGGCCACACCCCTGCCAGCACAGCTCATTGGCACATTAGGACGCACCCCCAAGTTACCAGAAGCGTGGTTATCCAGCCACACCCACCTTTTGCTTCTTATTCTGTTTACCTTGTTTGTTGTCAAAACCCAGGGCCTTTTTTTGTAGCAGGAACTCCTTTGCATGTTAGGCCACACACCCCTAATGTAGCCAATCCTAATGCATTTCTGCTGTTGGGTGTGGCCTATTATGCGAATGAGTTCCTGCTGGGCGTGGCCAACTTGGGAGCCAGCCGGAACTCCGTTCCCGTGCGTTCCTGCCCAAAAATAGCCCTGCGTGCAGTAAATAAATCTCCCAAGGAGTCTGTTACACAAGGTCAGAACTTACATTTATTCAAGTAGATTCAGTGCACATTCAGGTTGCAGTCAAAAGGAGAAAAGCCTAATCTAAAGAGTACTTTCTCTACC
>NW_015166515.1:117324-145118 GCF_001447785.1 Gekko japonicus
TTTCCCTACCAAATGGCCAGCTAATCCGGCATCATGTGTGTGGGGGTGTGAGGGCATTGTCTCTGGAGGAGGGACCTGTAGAGACATGTGATTCCATGAAAAACTATGTGGAGAATGGGAAGAACAGAGAGAGAGGAGCGATCAGAGGGCAGCTCCCAGGTTAAGACAAAGAGAGGCGTCCCATTCAAGGAGATAACACCTGTACACACTTAAAGTGATGTGGCATCCCTTAGTGTCCAGGCATGCTCGGTTGCTCACTCCAACAGCCTCTTTGCATCAGAAGCCAGGGGATGGTCTTTAGTGGTTCTGGGGCCCTGGGCAGAAGCTCAGGACGGGGCCCCAGAATCACTGCCACCCCACTGCCAACCTCCTATCTTGGACTAAGCAAAGTGTGGTCCTTGCCCCAAGCAAGATGGGCAGGAGCCACTGCTGCCGTTGGAAGCCAGCTGACTGAGCCCCAGATAAGGCAGGTTGGAAGTGTTGGCAGGAGCCTGCTCTTCTTTCTTTTCCCCCTCCTTCCGTGGTGGGTTGGGCTACGGGCAGCTGGGGTCCCCCCAAGCTCAGGGCCTGGGGCAGCTGCCCCTGCAGTCCATCGGATAAGACTGTCCCGGATCAGAAAGGGGCAGAATGATCCATTCGCTTCTGTTACAGTAATGTGGCAGGAATTACCTTTCCCCAGCAGAAGTGGAGTGGAATGAAGCAAGGGCCAGAGCAGTGATTCATTCAGAGAAATGGTAAGCTTTGCTGTGAGTGGACACTTTGGGCTCAAGGAAGCCTTAATTATTTATATAATTCATTTTACAGAGCTCAGTGTTCCCAGGCGTTCAAGTTTGATGTGTACTGGTTTAAATCAGGGCTGAACTGCTATCATCCTTGATGGTCAACTCCCCCCCCCCCCCAAGTGCCTGTAGTTTACTATTGTGAAATTTACAAAGCAAGAAAACATCCTTAGGATGTGGGAATAGTTAAGATATAATTAATTTGTATGGAGTTAATGCAGGATTTTGTTTGCATGGAAGTTGCTTCATATGTCTGCTTTTAATATTTTAAGATTCAATATTTTATGCCAAATGCCACATTTATGATAAAATCCTTAGATATATGGGATTTATTTTTTTTGTATTTTGGAATCTGTAAAGAACAGGGAATCAAGTACTGTGTTCTGTTTGCTATCCATTTTTGTTACAGATATTGATGAATGTCAGACCAGCAATGGTGGATGTGATCACTTTTGTAGAAACACAGTTGGTAGTTTTGATTGCAGCTGCAAAAAAGGCTTTAAATTATTAACAGATGAAAAGTCTTGCCAAGGTATGTGCAAAGGGACTTTCTGTCTGTCTGTGAGAGTTATGATTTGAACAATGAATTGCTAATAAGCTCTAGAACAATGTTCTGGAGTTGCCTTTATTCTCTTGACTGGCTGTTAAGTGTCAAAACATTTAGCAGGGACTTAGTTCAAACATAAAAAAACACCATTTTTGGTCATTGCATGAATGATTCTGGGAGATACCAGGTTTGTTGTCTTCTGTCCTTCTGCTTCACATAGCAGTGATTTAATTAAAATCTTCCACTTTTCACATCAAACCATGGTTTGTTATTATGTCTGAATTACCAGCTGTGGCTTGTTTCTTTCCCACAAACCAGGAATGAGAGTGTTCAATACTTGTAGTATTTTATAGGTTCATTCATGCCAATTACAAACCATAGTTTGTTATGTCTTTTACCATAGGGTCTGAATGATATCAAATGAAACCTTTTGTCGTAATCACAGGTTTTTTTTATGCACTAAGTAATTAAAAAAAATTTAGTCTTATTCTTATAGATCATTCCTATATCTATTGTAGCATATTTCATATAAAATATTCAGCATCCTGTTAGCAGGGGCGTAGACTTCTCAATTTCCTGGAGGGGGCATGGGACTGAACCTGGCCCAGGCCCATATAAAATTATTTATTTTTCCAAAAACCATATGCCATCAACAATTAATCATGTGGTTTTAAAAATATAATTTTTTCACTAATAGTCTGAATCCCAGTCAAAGAAAGAGGACTCAGAGGAGGAGAAAGATGAACTCATTCACTGAGACACTTAGAGTAAATATTTCATTTGTGTATGAAGGGAAATAATTCTCTCTTTTCCATTTCACTCTTTTCCTCACAAATACCCAGTGAGGTAGATTAGGCTGAGTGTGTGTGATTGGTCCATGGTCACATAGATGGCTTCATGGCTAAGTGGGGATTGGAACTCTGGTCTTCCCAGTCTTAGACCAGTACTTTAACAAGTACATCACTCACATATTCGATATTGAGTATGAATCTCCAAGTACATTTCAGAATACAGAGTAAATAGTGGCTTCTCAGATTTCTTGGCCTGAAAATACGGGAGCATTTGTTTAGCTGAAGTACAGTCCAGGACAATAGAATCACTTCACTTTCCGTATTTGGGAAACCAGCTTTTTATTCCCCCCCATGTACAGATGCACAAAGATAAATAAAAATAGCTAAAGACAGAAATATACCCATCTCCTAAATGTCTTTTTCTTCTCAGCAGGTCCCAGGTTACCAAAATCAACGTCCATCATTTGGGCCACAAGCCTCTGCTCACATATACTCCACCCCTAACCCATGGCTAAAGACAGAAAAATTCCTATTTCCTCCATTTTTTTTAAAATCTAAAGCAGGTTCAGGATACCAAAATCAACTTAACATCTACCATTTCATCCACAGACCTCTTTTCACCCCTCCCCCTGACGCACATGTTCGGGCAGCAGGCTTTTGGAGCCCACCTACCCCCAAACACAGAAGTCTAAATATAAAATGGAGATGAAATGGAAATATGTATTTATTTAAAGGAGGCCCTAGGTAGTAGAATAACCTTGTCATCTTTGGGGAACCACTTTTTCTCCTGTTTCTCCTGTTATCGCATGTGTTCCCTTTAACATGTATTTTTACACATGTGTGGACTCTTTAACTTGGGTTGAGGTCAAGACACACACCCAGAACCCCAACCAGTTATGGGGAATTAAGCTCACTGTCGGGGGTGGGGGAAACCTCTTCCCACTTCCACAACCTATCTAGCTTGGAAAATCTATTGATTTCCTGGCTCTGTCTGATGGGGGGGGGGGTTTCCTTTATTCTAACAAAAGGAGATTGCATCCAATCAGGGTGGACAAAAGGGCCGAGGGTGGAGGCTTTATTCATGCCTGAGGTAGGTTGGTAGGAGACATTCAGGCAAGGTCAGTAACAGTTATTATGCCCACCTGGCTGCTTGAGAGTAATTAGACTTTGCAGTCAAGAAGATTTGCATTTGCTTATGAAATTACCTTGATAGACCAAATTGGGTGCCTAGCTTTGCCAGCCCCCACACCCAAACTAGAGCTTTGACCTCACCTTCTCCAAAGGAAGGCATTGCTAACTCCTAAAATGGGTTTCTTCTCTATCCATTTATAGAACCTTAGCCATGTGTTCTCAAAATCTTTATTATTTCCTCCCAATATTGAGGTTAAGTTATCCACCTCTGCTGCTTCCAGAAGGTTACTTATAACTTCTTCCTTTGAGGGAGCTTCGCTTCTTCTCCAGGGTTTAGCATATAATATTCTTGCCGCTGTTACATTAAAATGGGTTTCTTAACAGACAAGTATTATCCGCTGACGGTCCCCTCCCCCTCTTTAGAAAACCAAACAAAACCAGCCCACTGCCTCCTGCGAACTTGCTAAGTTGCTATAAAAACAAACAGGACTGACTGAACTTGACAGTCTGAGCTGCCTCATAATATTGCCCGGTAGCCAAGGGGGCATTTCCCCCACCAGGAAATCCCAGCGGGGGCATGAGCCTTGCAGCCTCACACCCAAAGTTTACGCCCCTGGTTGCTAGGGATTTCTAGTCCAATTCATTTCTGTAGAATACATTTAAAATATGATTGGATTGTGTCCTAAAAGCAGGACAAAATTTAATATACACTGTCTTGCAGAGAGCATACAGAATGTACGAGTCTTCAGGCTAAAGTATTCCATGGACACATCTTAAGTTAGAGCGGATAAAAGGAAGTACTTCTTCACCCAAAGAGTGATTAATACATGGAATTCACTGGCACAGGAAGTGGTGGCGGCTACAAGCATGGACGGATTCAAAAGGGAATTAGATAAGCATATGGAGCAGAGGTCTATCAGTGGCTATTAGCCACAAGGTATAGATAGGGACTCTGGGGCAAGTGATGCTCTGTCTTCTTGGTGCTTGGGGGGGGGGCAACAGTGGGAGGGCTTCTAGTGTCCTGGCCCCACTGGTGGACCTCCTGATGGCACCTGGTATTTTTGGTCACTGTGTGACAGAGTGTTCGGACTGGATGGGCCTTTGGCCTGATCCAACATTGGCGTCTCTTATGTTCTTATCTTTACCCCTAAATTATTTTGTTGAAAAATGTTGATTTTGCTCATGATTTAATTAAAACTTCTGCCTCTGTTCATATTTGTTTAAAAGATGCTTGATATTTTAAAAAGAGATTGAAATGTTGATTGAAATAAATCCAGTGCCAACTAGGGTTGCCAAGTCCTTTTTCTTCTGTGGCGGGGGGCTCCCAGATGGCGTCTTCAGTTTCCCCCAGCGTGCCCGGTGTCATCACGTCACCTCCGGCTGACATGCACGCCGGGGTGGGGTTTCTCCCGGGGCCCGATTCTGCGGCTGCGGAAATCGGGCCTCCAAAGCGGAGGGAAATCTGCTCCCTGATTGAAATAAATCCAGTGCCAACTGCAAAAATGAAAAACTACATCTACAACTTGAGGGTGGCGGCGGCCCATAAACCCTCTCTCCACTGTTCATTTTTCAGTCCTCACCTCATCCACCATTTGTTTGTTGTCTGTGTACAATGTAAACTCTCTGGGTTGGAAATGGCTATATGATTTCTAGCACAAACCTGGCAGTAAAATATTAAATAATAGTTATAGTACACAGTAGTGAGTAACAAGGACCAAACTTGATAGCGCATACAGCTATCTGTAATATTTTCAACAGCGCCGTTCAAACTTAAGAAGCTGCTTTTGAGAGCATACAGGGTTAGAGAAGCAGTAGTGATGTGAGTGTGGAAAAGAGACTCTCAGCTCCTTCCCTGTTAGTCACTTACCCACTTGCTGTGTCCCCAAAAGTAATTTTTTCCTCCATGGGGCTTTATATGTGGGCAAACATCTATTTAAATCACCATGAGAAAAGCTGCTTGGGAAGCAATTTAGAGTGGAGAAAACATTGTCTGGCTAATGCTCATTTAAAAATGGTTTGTCCGATTTATGTAGAGCAGTCAGAGTAATGTTACATGTATATATTTGTAATCTGTGGTTTGTTCTTACTCTACAATAAATTGTGTCCATTTTCCTTTCCCCCTGAGGAATTGCATATGATCTCTTCCTGACTCCTCCTCCTTCCAACTTGGATTATGTGGCATAGTTTAGTAGGCTATAGTGAGTAGCTTCCAGAGAAGCACAAGTTATATTTTTGGAAAATATCTGTTGGCTGTGAACTAATTATCTTGTCTGAGATGCTAAAAAGCATTCCATTTCTCCACCATGAGTGGTATTTAAATCAATATTTGGCTGCTTTAGCATCACCCATTGAGTCCTATGTCAAAGACAGAACTTCATCCTTTAGTTAGAGAATATCAGAAGATAAAAGTAGAGCATTGTTTTATATTGTTTTTGATTTCTTCTTTACTGTTGAAAAAAGCATAAGAATTTGCTTTGAGAACACCAGCACAGTCCTTTGGCAAGCTTCATATACCAGCTGCTTCCTTAAAGGTTGCTACTTCAACACTTTTAAAAGACTGGCTTTACATTTGCTGCTCCTGCAGTTCTCCTAATTTGTAAATGTCTTTTTAGCAAGAGGTCCAATAATAATGTATCCCTTTAAACACTGCAGACATTGACGAATGTTCATTTGAAAGAACATGTGACCATATATGCATCAATCATCCAGGCACTTTTGAGTGTACGTGCAACAAAGGGTACACTCTCTACGGCCTCACACATTGTGGAGGTGAGTATATATAAAGTTATTGTGTGACATGCTTATTGGAGGGTCACTTAACTTGCTCTCTGAATCTCAAGAAGAAATGTGGGTTTTAAAACTCCTTGGTACAAGCTTGTGCCTTTCTCCTCGGCCAGTTCGGTAAAACATGACAGAAGTCTGAAATAGAATTCTACTGTGTGTAAGCTATAGTTTTGCCTAAGCAGCTTTCTACTCTCACTTTGTTAGAAAGCAACTGTGACTGTTAGAACAAACAGTTGCATTCCACACTTGGGTACTAAGAGCTGGATTTTGCAGAATGTCAGCACGCAAAGTACCCGTTGGTTTCATCGGGTATTGTATACAGTGAATACTTCAAGGCCAGGCCCTTGTCCAAAGAGGCTTCAGCAAACTGAATATGTTTGCCCTGCAATAGGTTTTCCCAGATGGAAAAAAAAAATAGGCCTGCTGAGAAAGATCATTTGCACTCCGTGGTACTTTTGAAAAAAGGGATCTGTTCCTGTAGGCTTTATTTCTGACTGGAGTCTAGAATGTGATATTGAGCCTGGCTGTAAGGATCTTTGAGCATGTTGTGTACACAGTAGGATACAGTCTTTGATCTGGAGCTCTCTGTTCGTTAGCCTGATGGCCTCCCCGTCTAGTACAGTGGAGGAAGCCAGACAATGGAAGCGCCAGTGTTCCCCAAATCTGCCCTAGTTCACATCGGCTTCTCCGTTAATTTTAAGATTGGGATGAATGTTCCTTTTGTGAAATCCTATATGTTCAAGGTGAGCTTGCACTTGATTTCATGTCATCCTACCATTAGTTTTGAAAGAAAGGTG
Source organism: Gekko japonicus (assembly GCF_001447785.1). Lineage (NCBI taxonomy): Eukaryota > Metazoa > Chordata > Lepidosauria > Squamata > Gekkonidae > Gekko > Gekko japonicus. The sequence continues at coordinate 124,154 of NW_015166515.1, forward strand.
AAATTCTGAAGAATCTGGTGTCACTGTGCAGGAATTGGTATACCTTGTGCTGCTCAGTCTGGCATAAAGCTTATTACCGAATAAATGTGGCTGAGTTTCAGATCAGGGTGTGTCTGGGGCCAGGGTGTCAAGCTCCAGTATTAAAACATGCCTATATGGGCCCAGGCACTGTTGAAAACTGTGGGACTTTCTCTAAATAAACACGTTGTGGATTGTGGCACTAGTGCACTTTCAAAAAGCTTTCCCAAAGTCATATTAAGTAACTTGTTATGCGGCGGCTCAAGTGGTTAAGACGCTGAACTGCAGGCTGTGGAAGGTCAGTAGTTCAGCAGTTCGAGACCCGGGTGCCGCATGACGGAGTGAGCTCCCGTCTCTAGTTCCAGCTCCTGCCAACCTAGCAGTTCCAAAGCAAGAAATTGCAAGTAGATAAATAGGTACCACTTTGGTGGGAAGGTAACAGCGTTCCGTGCGCCTCGGTGTTTAGTCATGCCGGCCACATGACCACGGAAACGTCTTCAGACAGCGCTGGCTCTTCAGCTCGGAAACGGAGATGAGCACCACAACCCTAGAGTCGGGCTCGACTGGCTTTCGAGCAAGGGAACCTTTACCTTTTATGCCTGTTCAGTTATGTGCCAGAATGGTACCATTTCCCCTCCCCCTGAAAAATACTTCTCCCCACATTTCTTTTCTTTAGATATTAATGAGTGTAGCATCAACAATGGAGGTTGCCAGCATACCTGCATGAACACTTTGGGGGATTATGAATGCCACTGTAATGCAGGCTACAAGTTACATTGGAACAAAAAGGACTGTGTTGGTAAGAACTGGAACGAAAGACAGGTTTTTGTCGATTTGGTTTGCTTGAAGACTGTGGTCTCCAGAGGATTTAGACAACATTAATCCATGCACTAAGTTGCATAGGTCAGTGTTCCTCTTATGGCAGGAGAAAGAAAATAGATTTTAAGAAAGTCCAAAATTATTTCAGAGCAGTTGTGGGTTTTTGTCATGGGAGGGTATGTTCCATTATCACCTTGTGTTAACCAGGTTTTAAAATGGCACAGAAACCTGTTTACCAGAGACAAGAGTGGGATGAGTGTACACGCAGCAAGCGGCAATCCCACTTTCAAATGCCATTCAGTTCTCTGAGAGATTTTTTGTATGTTTTCATCATACATTACTGCTTTGATTCTAATTGGCCACAGAGGATAACTGATCAAACACGTCTTTAAAAAATAAAATAAAACCAAAAACAGGAGATACTTTCGGGGTCTTCCATGCTTTCTTTCCTATGCTTTTAGTCTAAGCTGGTCATTCTGTTTTCTTTTGTTGTGGTTGCCTGGATTTTATATAAAAAGGGAATGGTGCGCAATGTGTTGTTTATCCAAATTATTACTAGTGTTGATTGCAGATAGATGTTGATTATGCAAAGTGTGTAGCTCCATGTTTGCATTTCAGAACCATACCTGCCATTCTCCTGTGAGTATCTGTGTTTTGCCCTGTAGAAAGGTTCTTGCCAGATGTCATTTCACCCCAGATATCTCTGCGTTGCACTAAGACTGGTGGAAGTGATAGGTGCTTTTTAATCTGCCCCTCAGACGTCCACTTTATCTCAGGTAAGTCCTGCAGAACAGTAAGCGTATTATTCAGACCAAAAGGAGAATACAAGAACAGCCACGCCAGTCAAAGCCTGGTAATATCAATCATTAAATAAGTATTTATATTCATGAATTTATAGTCATTCAGGTGTGGTCCACTTCCATTCCAGGAATTTACAGTTGTTTTTGTAGTGTTCCCTTAAACGTTGCCTTGCCATGTATAGCCTGAAGAATTGAAGGCACTGTATGTTTGTAAAACATTTATTAAGATGAAATGGTAGGATGGACGACTGACACAAGTGGTGTTTAATTGGCATAGGAATCAGCCGATTACCGTATGGAGCTTTTATTGCTGTGCTGAGCCGTGACACTTCTGTTGGCTGTTGTGTGTGTCAGCAAAGTGCTAGCCACAAGAGCTGTTCAGGACTTTGTGTGTATTAGTAAATTATGGGATGTCTCCACCTGGTTTCTACCAAAGAGTGGCCTGATAGAGCTCAGGGCCAGTTTGGTGTAGTGGTTAAGCGTGCGGACTCTAATCTGGGAGAACCGGGTTTGATTCCCCACTCCTCCACTTGCACCTGGCTGGATGACCTTTGGCAAGCCTTAGCTCTGATAAGAGCTGTTCTTGAAAAAGAGCAGTTTCTGTCGAGAGCTCTCTCAGCCCCACCTACCTCACAGGGTGTCTGTTGTGGGGAGGGAAAGGGAAAGGAGTTTGTAAGCCGCTCTGAGACAACTTTGGGTAGTGAAGGGTGGGGTATAAATCCGATCTCTTCTTCTTCTTCTTCTTCTACTGGGGAAGGTTTTCGTTTTTTAAGAATGCAAGTTTTCTCCCTGACTGATTTCACACAAGAGCTGCGCCGCAGTCGCACCTCCCTTTGCCCCGCTTCTGTTGGTCAATTTCCCACTCAAAGCCACACGGCTTTGCCCGATTTTCCCCGCAGTTTCATGATCCTCAAAAAACAGGATCACAAAACCGTGGGGAAAATCGGGCGAAGCCACGGGTCAAAATGCGGCCAGGCAGCTTCAAGTGGGGAATCGACCAATAGAAGCGGGGCAAAGGGAGGCGCAACCGCAGCACAGCTCTTGTGTGAAATCGGTCCCTGTGTCATCTCCCTGACAAAACTGGGTTTCTTTCACTCATCCTTTTTCCCACCGGGGCCAAGAGGTGGTCAGTCTACTGTCAGGAAAGTGGCAAGGAGTGGAAGAGTTTCAATCCCCCTTTTCTCAGCACTGTGGCCCTGATCTATATACCCAACTGCTTTTTGCAGCTAAATTACACAGTGTGAGATCCACTTATAGCCCCCACCAGTGCCCATGCGTTCCCCGGCCTGAGTTTGCCATCCGTGTGGCAGGCAAAATTGGTTGTATTCAGCTTCATGTAGGGATGGCTGGTTTAAACATAAAGTCAGTTTGAGGCAGGGGTCGTTTCGTAGAAAAAGAGCTAGGGGAACTCATTAGCATAACTCATTAGCATATCTTATTTCCCCTGACATCACCGGACGGTGGACCTGCAAGGCCGGCGGGAGTGCAAGCAAGCCCCACCAAGGCCCTCCCTGGCCCCAGGCAGGCAGGGGTGGGGAGAGGCAGGGAGGAAGCGACTTACCCTCCCTCTTCTCCTGCCTCCTCCTGGCTGAATGAGGGCCGGAAGCGGGGCGGCCGGAAGCAGGGAGCGGGGCTTCGTCATGTGCCTCGCCCCCCCGTACCTCACCTGGGGGAACTGCGATCCCCTCCGAAATGACCTCTGGTTTGAGGTATTGTCTGTGTGTTCCTGTTATGGATCAGTTGCCCATTTCCTAGTGGAATGATGTCCATTCTGCACAGCGGAGACTAGCTGAGAGAAGCTGGGTTCATTTACTAACTGGAATAATATTTGCATAGCTTAGAAAGGGCAGAGTGCCTGACAGCTTCAAATGGGTCCTTTCTTAAAATAGTAATCGCTGGAATATATTGCTGTCTAAATTCCAAAGTCTCCTTTTGGAGAAGATTGGTGAATGCGTAGTTTGCTCTACAGCTTCGTTGGGGATGGGGTGGGGGGAGAAAGGGAGAGTGAGTTTACCTCCATGGCTCTGGCAGATGAATCCTAGAGCAAAGTGCCACACTGGCTTCCCCCCCTAGGACTTTTGCCAGATTTCATTATAACATTGCTACTAGAAGGCCACTGAGCCATATTGTACAGAAAATGAGGTTTCATCAACATGTTGTTGATGTAGCTGTACTCCTTTTTTAAAAAACGCTTGTTGCGGGGAACATACACTGATTACAGGCACCTGTATCTATTTTCCTGCAAAAGCCCAATTACAGGCTGCGGTCACACATACGAAATAATCCACTTTCAATCCACTTTCAGCGCACTTTCCAACTGGGTTTTGTCAGTTCACACAGTAAAATCCAGTTGGAAAGTGCACTGAAGTTGGATTGAAAGTGGATTATTTCGTGTGTGTGACCACAGCCACAGTTTAGGAGAAGCATTTTAAGCCATGGAAGAGGCATGGGAGGAAAGGGTTAAACAATCAATCCTTTCCTTGTCTTAAAGGCTGCAAATTAGCCTCCTACGATGTGGGGTCTTTTGACCTCAGTTCTTATTGTGTCCAGTCAGTCATATCTTTGTAGAGTCAAGAAGCTGTTCAGAAACTTGAATGAGTTTTCAGGAGTGTTTTTCTCCAGTGCTCTAGCATGTATTTCTGTTTTATTGTATAGCTTTATGATCTGTCTCTTAGGCCTGGAAGATTCCTACACTATAAAATGCGGCAGACCTTCTCCATTTAAGAAAAAAACCCATAATACAAATGAGTCGGCAGTTTTAGGTAATTATCCAATGAACGTGTTATGAAATTGGGATGGGGTAGGGTTTTTTTTCATAGGTCTGTTACTAGGGTTGCCAAGTCGTACCTCGTCCTGAAGCGGGGGACTCCCGGGTTGATCCTGGAGCGCGAGCGCGCCACATCCACGTCACCAGGAAGTGACGCGACCACGCCAGGCATAGAGTTTTCCCTCAGATGACTGTGGCCCTGCCCCCAGTGTGCCCGGCGTGGTCGCGTCACTTCCTGGTGACGTGCCGTCCCCAGTGTGCCCGGCGTAGTCGCGTCACTTCCTGGTGACGTGCATGTCGGGGTGAAGTTCCCCCCGGGACCCGATCTGGTGGCGGCGGGGACTGGGCCTCTGGGCCGGGGGTTTCCCCGCCCCCCGGGGGGACTTGGCAAGCCTATCTGTTACCCAGTTAAAGAATTTTTTGTTGATGGAGGTTTAATAAATAATAAAGCCGTATAAAATAGAACAGTCCTGAAGAGGGGAGAAAGCATTCTCTCTTCACTTTTAGTGGACCCTTGCCACAGCTCGCACCATCTTAGAAGAGGAATTCCTTCTTCTATGAGGGAAAAGGAGAAATGCCTCTTCTGGGAGAGATCCTGTGCAGTTTCAGAAGTATGTTTATTGTTACTCTAAAAAAATCAGCCTCCCAGTTAATTGCATATGTGTGTGTTCAGAAGTCTTTAATCAGGATGACTAAAAATTGCAAGCCTAGTGTTTTTTGTTTTTGAAAACCTCTTCTGTAAGGAGGTTTGCATAGAATCCCGGAGAGGGGCCCCGGTTCACTGGGGAGGACGTGCTTTTTGTTGGAAGGTGCCCAGCTCAGGCCCTAGCATCACCTGTTAAAGATCTCAAGCTATCACACTGGGAAGAATCTCTGATAGCCAGTTGCATCCAGGGAACCCAGTGCGAGTCTAGACAGCTAATTGCTCTGTTTCACGTGGCTCCTTCTACATTAGAGGTTACAAGTGGGGACACGCGAGAAACTTGCAGGAGCTGCAATCCCATCCCCCCACCTTTGCTTCCTCCCCTCTCCCCCTACTTCCCTGTCTCTCACTCTTTCTCCCTCCCACCACCTATTCTCTTTCTCTCTCCTCTATGCCTGTCACTTCCTCTCTCTTTCTGCTCCCCACCCCACCCCATCATTGTTTCTCTTTCTGCCTCCCACCCCATTACTCTCCCGGGGGCTCACCTGTTTCCTCCCCCCCCCACAGCAGCAGAGGTGGCAGCCACTCTCCAGGAACCACAGGATCTCCAGACGACAGACCGTAGGGTGACCAGCACCACATTGGGAAATTCCTGGAGATTTGGGTGTGGAGCCTTGGGAGGGTGAGGTTTGGGGAGGGAAGTGACCTCAGCAGGATTTAATGCCATAGAGTCCACCCTTCAAAGCAGCGATTTTCTCCTGTGGAACTGATTCCTGTCATCTGAAGATCAGTAGTAATTCTGGGTGAACTGCAGCCCTTACCTGGAGGTTGGCAACGTCCCTTGGAGGAAATGGCTGTTTTGGAGGGTGGAGTCTATGGCATTATACCTGTCTGAGGTGCCAGCCCTCCTCAAACCCCACCTTCCCCAGGCGCTGCCCCTCAACTCCCCAGGAATTTCTCAACCTGGAGTTGGCAACTCTGCCTCCTTCCCATTCAACAGCCAACCTATCTTTATCTGCCCATCTGTCTTCAGCTTTTCATTCCCTCCTTCCCTGCAGCCTCTAATGAGGAAAACTAGTCTTTCTCCACAGTGGAGGACCAAAGTAGCTTGCATCATTCTCTCCTCCTTTTTATCTGCACAACAACCCTGTGAGGTAAATTAGACTGAAAGTATGTAACTGGTCCAGAATTACCCAATCAGCTTCCACAGCAAGATGGGGTTCTGAACCTGGGTTTCAATAGACCCCACTCTGAAGCTTTACTGCTACACCACACTGGCTTTTATAGGATATTTGCTGTTGAACAGTAGCAAGCAGCGAGGCCTAGGTGAGTTGTGCAAGTGTTAGTAGGAAGATACAGAAGGTGCTGCCAGGCCTGGAGTTGCTAGCCTCCAGGTGGGACCTGGAGATCCCCCAGAATTACAGCTTAATGCCAGACAACAGAGATCTGTCTCTCTGGAGAAAATGGCTGCTTTGGAGGGTGGACTCAGTGTCATTATACCATGCTAAGGCCTCTCCTTTCCTGAACCCTAGTCAGGCCTGGGTCCAATAAATCCACCTTCAAAGGCCAAAATAGGCCTGGAAAGGGCCCTCCCCCTTCCCTGCCTTTTTACTCACAAAACCCCAGCCTGGAATACTGTGGTTACCTAGCAACACCCACTGTTTTTTAAAGCTATAGGCACTCCTTTTATCATTTTTTAGTATTTTAAACTACCCAATGCTTTTTTTATTTCTTTTCTTTTCTTTTTTTTTTTTGCAAATCTGGGCCCCTTTTTAGGTTTGGGGAAAGGTTCTTTCTTGCCCATTCATGGCTCCAGTCACAGGATTTAAGTATCCAAAATTTTGCCAACTTCGCTGTTAGAATATAACATAGTACATTTGCATGTAAATGTATGAGAGTCTCTGCTGTACAGTTTAGCTATCCCTCAGTTGCTTCACAAAGAACTCATATGATACCAGTGAATGATATGAGTCAGTGTAGAGTCTGTTCTGTTGTGCATGCTCTTGCTCTAGTGTTAATAACGCATGATTGAATTGGAAGTTACAGTCTTTTCACATTTGAAAATAACAATTTTACTGTTTCTTTTCGAAGATCTTTCCATAATCAGGACAAGTTTAACCTTTAAGCTTAATGAAGGAAAATGTAACTTGAGAAAGAGTAAGACGTTGCGAGATGCTCTGCATCATGTAATGCAAGGTATGTATTACTGTATGTGATACAAACACTATGGATCGTAAAGCCTGTCCCCAAGGCTTTTATGGTGTGATCTGCTGCCGATCATGAAAGGTCTTTGGTGTCCTCTAGTCATGATCCACAGGGACATATTTTTGGTGCAACCTGAATAGTTGTTTCCATGCAACCCTTCCACCATACAGTGCTGCTGTAAGGAGTCGGTTCAGCCCCTTCCTACAGTGCTGCTATAGACTGTTCTGCCCCACTTCCCCCGAATTACCCCCTATAATAAGGAGCCAGTACCCTTCTTGGAAGAGGTGATTCAGAAATCAGGGAGGCAATGAGGAAAGCAATAACATTCACAATTCAACTGCGGAAGGATCCGATCAAATGGGGGAGAGAGTTATTGGAGGAAGTTTTTTTGCTTTTATTTGTTCATTTAATTCATTTATACCCCGCCTTTCTGCCCAGTGGGGACCCAGAGCAGCTTACATCCTTCTCCTCTCCTCCCTTTTATCCTCACAACAACCCTGTGAGGTTGGTTCAGCTGAGAGAGTGTCACTGGCCCAAGGTCACCCACGGCACGAGTGGGGATTCAAATCTAGATCTCCCAGATACTAGTCTGACACTCAGGGCTATTTTTGGGCAGGAACGCACAGGAACGGAGTTCCGGCTGGCTCCTGAGTTGGCCACGCCCAGCAGGAGCTCATTAGCATAACAGGCCACACCCAACAGCAGAAACTCATTGGGATGGGCTACATTAGGGGTGTGTGGCCTAACATGCAAAGGAGTTCCTGCTACAATAAAGCCCTGGGTTTTGACAACAAACAAGGTAGAATAAGAAGCAAAAGGTGGATGTGGCTGGATGACCACACTTCTGGTAATATGGGGGTGTGGCCTTAAATACTAATGAGCTGTACTATCAGGGGTGTGGCCCAATATGCTAATGAGTTTCTGCTGTTGGGCATGGCTCATTATGCTAATGAGTTCCTGCTGGGCTTTTTCTACAAAAAAAGCCCTGCTGACAGTCTTAACCATGACACCACCACTGGTTCTCTCATCTAATCTAAGTAGTCTGAGAGTGTTTCACTTATGATGATTGGGAAGAGGCAGCAGTCTGCACAGATTAGAATGAAAATCCTGCTATGACATTGGTGTGCAGTTCAACAGAAGTAGGCACAGGACTGGACTGGTAGTAGTTAAATAAATGCATCTTCATGTCTCTGGGCCAAACTGCATGCCAAGTTTTCCACATGGTTTTCACAAGGGACTTGTAGCCATACACCAGCTGTAGCTTCCTCGTGGCTCCTGCACCCCCTTTCCCCCAACCTGAATCTTCAGTGTGTATGCGTGTGGGGGGGGGGGGCGGTATTTACCCTGTGCAGAGGTTTGTCGTTCACCTGAAGCATCTTCACACATTACAGAGTACACAGGTGGGATCTGGAGTCCCCATTCTGCATCCTGTAACAGAGATGATTTGCAGGTTTTCCTTAGTTCCTGTACATATGTCCTGACTCAGATCATGACTGTGGTGTACGTAGAAAAGGGATTTCAACCTTCTTGCTGCCCCCTCCCCTCCCCTGACTTGAGACAGTCTGGTCAGGTAAATGGCATGGTAGTGGGAGGTTGAAGCTCATTCTCTACATGTGCCAGAGTCACAATCTGAATCGAGCACTGCACACGTGAGAACTGAGGAGAACACATAACTCTTGCCTGTTACACAAATTGGGAACTGTGAACCTAACTGTGTACTCCATAATAAATCAAGAGACCCTTATTCTTTTGCTCTTGCATCCCCTTCCCTCTGTCCCTAGCATGTAGAATGCAATTGACGGTTTTCTGGTGTGGGGAACCTTGAGTCATGCTCCAGTTCACTATGGGTGCGTTCAGACGGGGGATTTACAACGGTTAGGGTGCCGGTTCCAACCAGTATACTTACGGGCGTTCACACGGCGAACATCTGCCTCCCGTCCCTAACCGTTGTCAATCCCTTTAAACCGTTGCACTCTGCCACTAGGTCCGAAGTGGTGGTAAACAGAGTGCAACGGTTGTCATCGCTGTACCCCGGCGTCTGATCGCTCTCCAAACATTGTACAGCCACTTCCGTCGGAAGCCCGAGGCTTAAAAAAAACTTAGCAATATGCGCTCGGGCGAAGCATCGCCCTGAGCGTTTTTTTTTTTTTTTTAAAGAAACCCTTACTTTAACTTCCCTCCCCGGCTCGTCCGGATGAGCAGCTGGGGGGGAGGGACGGGGCAGCACCCACCCCAGCCAAAGAGGGCGGCGGCAGCAGCAGCGGCAGGAGGAGGGAGGGGGCCGAGTCCCGGGAGCAGCAGCAGCAGCAGACCCCCCCATCCCATCCCACCCGCAGGGAGCGTGCAGGTGTGTGCATGCTGGGCCGGGGGGGTGGCGGATCCCTTACCGGGGCGAGCATGGCGGAGGGGAGGGGCAGGGCCGCGGCCGGCCGCTGACCCGGATCCGCTTGGCATGCCGTCCCTCCGTCCGTCCGAGTTTCCGCCAGCGGCTGCCAGGCCGACCCCCCCTCGACCGCCCAGCCCGGAGAGGTTGGCGCAGCCTCCGGCGCTGCGCCGCCCAGTCCAGCCCCTGCAGAAGATGCCGCGGTCCGGCCGCCAGAGACCCCTCCGACGGGGGCCTCTGAGCGCGTGCAGAGCGCTGGGAAGGGACCACGGCTGAGCCTCTGCCTCGCCCCACCGCTTCCGCCCAGGGTGCCTCTCCGCCTCCTGCCCCCCCCCAGACCCAGCGAGGCGGGCTGGGCCGAGGGGGCCCTGGGAGCTGCCGGGCAGAGCGAGGGCTTGAGCCCAGGGCCCCGCCGACACCCTCTGACTACTGCGGCGCTCCAGCCCCACCTGCTTCAGAACTTCACGTGTGATCGCGTTTCTGCCGGCATAAACTGCACCGGTTCCGACCGGTGCAGTTTATGCCGGCAGAAAAGCCCCCGTCTGAACGCACCCTATGACACATAAATGTGGATTCTTGGTGTAAGTGCTTATTTCCGCAACTTTGGATTCTAGACTTTGGCTTAATTCCAGTTTAGAGTCTTGTTTTATTTATTTATTTATTTATAATCAAATTTATACCCCGCCCTCCCCACAAAGCAGGCTCAGGGCGGCTTCCAACAACAATACAACAATACAAAATAAAAGCATAAATAGTTCAGAATTAAAACACGACAATTAAAATAATGCATTACAAATGTTACAAAGTATTGGCAGCAGATAAGACAAACAAATGAGATGTATTCAAATGAAAGTGCTTCAATGTTATTCCACATAAGTGTTTGAATGTTATATTGCTCATTCTTGAGGCAGCTGCTGATGTCAACATTACGGGCCGTGCACTAAGATGATGGCGGCCCCTAGCTATATGCCTGGCAGAAGAGCTCCGTCTCGCAGGCCCTGTGGAATTGTGAAAGGTCCCGCAGGGCCCTGATCTCCTCCGGGAGCTTGTTCCACCAGGTAGGGGCCGTCACCGAGAAGGTGGTCATGAACTGAAACAATAAAGTGAGATGCTTTAACTTGCTTGCATGTGGTCTGATAAACTTGGGCTCCTTTGATTTGATCCTTCTGCAGCTGAGGCTCCAATGCGATTGATATTCTCACTGTGCCTCCCTGACTACTGAGATGGAGCAGGTTGTACAGCAACACAATAGGAAGGAGGCCTTCATTATAGCCTTTCAATTTGTGGAAGAGTTGCATGGAAACAGAATTATTCAGCTTGATGCTAAAAGATGAGAGATATGAGGGAACACACAAACACAAGCTGCTTTCTTCCAGTCACAAATGAACCAGTGTGTGTTGTGATGTCGGAATGAAACCTCAGGCTCTCAGTGGTTGGTTGGTGGGAAAAGCTTGTATTACTTCTGTTTCTGCAGATGGAGAATCATAGAATCATAGAGTTGGAAGGGACCTCCAGGATCATCTACTCCAACCCCCTGCACAATGCAGGAAATTCACAAATACCTCCCACTCACACCCCCAGTGACTGCTGTTTCATGCCCAGAAGATGTCAAAAAACCTCCAGGATCTCCAGCCAAATTGGCCTGGAGAAAAATTGCTTCCTGACCCCAAAATGGTGATCAGCATTTTCCTGGGCGTGTACATAAAAACATAAGAGAAGCCAATGTTGGATCAGGCCAATGGCTCATCTAGTCCAACACTCTGTCACACAGTGGCCAAAAATACCAGGTGCCATCAGGAGGTCCAGCAGTAGGGCCAGGACACTAGAAGCCCTCCCACTGTTGTCCCCAAGAACCAAGAATACAGTGCATCACTTGCCCCAGCCTGAGAGTTCCTATCTGTACCTTGTGGCTAATAGCCACTGATGAACCTCTGCTCCATATGTTTATCCAATTCCCTCTTGAAGCTGTCCATGCTTGTAGCCACCTCCTCCTGTGGCAGTGAATTCCATGTGTTAATTACTCTTTGGGTGAAGAAGTACTTCCATTTGTCTGTTCTAACCGAACTGCTCAGCAATTTCATTGAGTGCCCACGAGTTCTTCTATTGTGAGAAAGGGAGAAAAGAACTTCTTTCTCAACCTGCTCTATCCCATGCATAATCTTATAAACCTTGATCATGTCATCCCTCAGCTGTCGTTTCTCCAAGCTAAAGAGCCCCAAGCGTTTTAACCTTCCTTCATAGGGAAAGTGTTGCAACCCTTTTATCATTCTAGTTGCCCTTTTCTGCACTTTTACCAATGCTATAATATCCTTTTTGAGGTGTGGTGACCAGTACTCCAAATGAGGTCGCACCATCAATTTATACAGGGGAATTATGATACTGGCTGATTTGTTTTCAGTTCCCTTCCTAATAATCCGAGCATAGCATTTGCCTTTTTTATTGCAGTTGCACACTGTCTCGAAGGGCCACAAGAACTAAGCACTGATGCAACCCGTCCTGCCCTCCCTTTCATGATCTGCCTAAGTTCACAGAATCAGCATTGCTGACAGATGGCTATCTAACCTCTGTTTAAAAACCTCCAAAGAAGGAGAGCGCACCACCTCCCAAGGAAGCCTGTTCCACAGAGGAACCACTCTAACTTTTAGGAAGTTACTTCCTGATGTTTAGCTGAAAACTGTTTTGAATTCAGGGCTATTTTTGGGCAGGAAGGCACAGGAACGGAGTTCCGGCTGGCTTCAGAGTTGGCCACGCCCAATACAGTCAAAACCTCTGCATGCGTGGCTACAGAGGGAAGGCCTGGAGAACGACCCCCCCGGCGACTCTGAGGCAGGTGGGCCAGGAGGGGCCCTGGAAAAATCCCCAGCCTGTCCAAGGGCCAGCCTGTCCAAGGGCCAGCTTGCCCTTAAACTGCCTCCCCTCCCCTCCAAGGGCCGGCTTGCCCAGCGGGCCCACCCCGCAGCTGCGGGGCATCCGTACAAGCCAAGGGCAGGCATGGGGTGTGGCCTAATATGCTAATGAGCTGTGCTGTCAGGGTATGGCCTGTTATGCTAATGAGCTCCTGTTGGGCTTTTTCTACAAAAAAAGCCCTGCTTTTGATTTAATTTCAACCCGTTGGTTCTGGTCTGACCTTCTGGGGCAACAGAAAACAACTCCACACCATACCATGACAGCCCTTCACATACTTGAAGATGGTTATCATATCACCCCTCAGTCATCCCCTCTCCAGGCTAAACAAACCCAGCTCCTTCCACCTCCCTCATAGGACTTGTTCTCCAGACCCCTCACCATTTTCATTGCCCTCCTCTGGATACGTTCGAACTTGTCTATTATCTTTCTTAAATTGTGTTGCCCAAAACTGAATACTCTAGGTGAGGTCTAACCGGCGCAGAGTAAAGTGATACCATCACTTTGCGTGATCTGGACACTATACTTCTGCTGATAAAGCCCAAAATTGCATTTGCCTTTTTAGCTACTGCATCACACTGCTGACTCATGCTCAGTGTATGGTCCACTAAGACTCCTAGATCCTTTTCACACATACTACTGTCAAGACAAATCTCCCCATCCTATAATTATGCATTTAATTTTTCCTACCTAAATGCAGAACTTTACATTTCTCCCCATTGAAATTCATCTCATTTGTTTTAGCTCAGTTTTTCAGCCTGTCAAGATCATCCTGTATCCTGACTCTGTCTTCTACCGTATTTGCTACCCCTCCCAATTTAGTATCATCTGCAAATTTAATAAGCATTCCCTCTATTCCTTCATTCAAATCATTGATAAAGATGTTGAACAAAACAGGTCCCAGGACAGATCCTTGAGGCACTCCACTTGTCACTCCTCCTCCAAGAAGATGAGGAACCGTTTACAAGCACACTTTGGGTGTGATCTGTCAACCAGTTACAGATCCACATAACAGTCATAGGATCCAAACCACATTTTACCAATTTGTCAACAAGAATATTATCTGGAACCTTATCAAAAACCTTGCTGAAATCAAGATAAATTATGTCTACAAAATTCCCCTGATCCAGCAAGGTAGTAACTTTGTCAAAAAAAAGAGATAAGGTTAGTCTGACATGACTTGTTCTTAAGAAACCGATGCTGGCTCTTAGTAATCACAGCCGTCCTTTATAAATGCTCAAGGACTGTCTGTTTGATGATTTGTTCTAAACCTTTCCCAGGTATAGACATTAAGCTGATGGGCCAGTAGTTACACAGATCCTCCTTTTTCCTCTTCTTGAAGATGGGGGCAACATTTGCCCAACTCCAATCTTCTGGCACCTCACCTGTTCTCCAAGAATTCTCAAAAATAATGGACAGAGGCTCAGAAATTACATCCGCAAGTTCTTTTAGTACACTTGGATGCAGTTCATCCGGCCCTGAGTACTTAGTTTCATTTAAAAACACTAGGTGTTTATGTACTACCCCTATGCCGATCCTAGGCTCTCTTCCCTCATCATGTGTTCTGTTTTTGCCATATTGAGCACCATTTCCCTTGCAAGAGAAGACTGAGGAATAGTAGGAATTGAGCAGTTCTGCCCTCTCTTCATCACCTGTTACAATTTCACTTTCTTGTCCCCGCAATGGGCCTACTATGTCCTTGCTCTTTTTCTTACTTTGAATATAAGAAAAGAACCCTTTTTTGGTGTTTTTAGTGTCTCTTGCTAATAAGCTTTAGCTTTCCTAACTCTCTCTCTACAAGCACTGGTTATTTGTTTGTATTCATCCTTGGTTAGAAAGCCCTCCTTCCACTTTCTATAAATGAGTCTTTTTTATTTCTCAAGTCTTTAGAAAGCTGTTTATGGAGCCACCTTGGCTTCTGTAGGCTCCTCCCATTTTTCCTTCTCATAGGAATTGTTTTTTTGATTGTGCTTAATTTCACTTTTAAGAAACTCCCATCCCTTTGAACTCCCTTCTCCTTAAGTATTCCTGACCATGGGATTCTACTCAGCATAACTTTAAGCTCGTCAGAATTTGCTTTCCTGAAGTCCAACCTATATGTCTGACTATGTACAGCTCTTACCTTCCCCAAGACTGTAAATTCCAAAATGACATGGTCACTGCTGCCCAGGGTGCCCACTACTTTCACCTCATCAACCATTTCTTCCCTGTTTGTAAGAATCAAGTCCAAGATACCAGATCTTCTTGTTTCCCCTCTCCACTTTCTGTTCTTTTATCCTGAAGGAAGAACATAGGCATACATACCTCATAGAGAGAGCTGGAGCATTCTCATTGTAGGCCAAATAGAGGCAAATTCCATGCAACTTGAGCTTCCATCTAGCAATGGATTGCTCCGTACCTTCAGAACCATGGTTCTGATTATCCCTCAAGAGCTAGAAACGATGGCTAATTATGCAAAAATAAATAAGCGTTGTAGACTGCTCCCCTTAAGGAGCCAGGTGTGACATGCACAATCCATTTAATGTGTCAAGGTTGTGTGTTAAATCTGTCCTTCGTAGCCTGCCTGCTCATGTGATGGTTTACAGTTCAGACCATGCTTGTAAATACTTCCAGATTTGTTTGCCAGTGAGTGACATGATGTAGGATAAACTGCCGGCTGAGTGTGTAGTACTGCAAATTCACAACTTCTTGGTCACAAGTCTAAGTCCATCTGGATGCACTCAACCCACAATTTCAATGTAGGTTATGATCTCATCACTAATTTGGGTCTGATACATGTTTGGCTGAGATTCCTCCATGAAGCAGTTGTGTACCAATTGCAGTTGAAACTAGGCCCGTATACCAAACTGTGCCATCTAGTGTAGTTGCTTGTAGTTTGTTAGCATCTGGAACTAATCATATAGCCTGTTAACCATTTCCCTGGTAATATTTACTGCGCTTTAGCAAACACCCAAATAGCATAGATGGCCAAGCTGTTGCTTCCTTTAATTTTGTTCACACAGAGAAACATAATTCAGTAATGGAGACCTTCTACTATGTAAAGCTAACATGCGTTTCTGGCAAGAGAGTTCTTGGAGACCTCAGCAGATTGAAGGCAGCTAGAGAAATGTTTATATCTGCGGACTTTGAACTTGAAACAAACCAAAAGGAGGTGACAGGTTGGTTGTAAAAGAACCTACGATACAACTGAAAGATTTTGTTTTGAAGAGATCTTGTTGTTGCAGTTTGAGCCATGATTTCTCTCTTTCACTTTCATCTTTTATGCAAAAAAGTATCTCCTGTTTTGAACCTTTAATATCCCTTTCTCTGAAGAACAGAAAGCTACTTTGATGCAAAGTTTATTCTTTTATATTACTATTTACGTTGGGCTGTCTTGAGAACTTTAACACATAATAATGTCATTGCCGTATTTAATACTGTCTATGTTTCCCAGTTATTGCATGGACTACTCTTTTTAACCCTGTACTGTATTCAGTGCCTTCTTCTCCTGACTATCACCATCTTTACCTTTCTAGAGACATGTAATTTGAATTGTGTACGTAAAAGGACTGAGAAGAGGCTGCGTAAAGCAATTAGAACTTTGCGGAAAGTGATCAACAAAGAGCAATTGCACATTCGCCTGGCTGGTATGGATCATGACGTGGCCAGAAAATCTCCCAGAGTACTGGATGCTCAAGAGCTGTGTAGCCTAGGTCAAAGGCATGTGGATAACAGATGTGGTAAGCACAGTATTGATCTGATGCGTTGATTTGATGCACGTGTCACCTGTATCTGACCAGTCAGTAATATACATCTGACTTGCATCAAATTAATCGGAAACATCAGACTACTGGTGTGACCATGGCAGTATCACATTGATTCGAAGAGGATCAAGTTTCCCTGTTTCACTGCGCCACATAAATATATAACGGAAAGCTTGCAAATCTAATCTTGAAACGGCAGGCTTAGTCTGATGTGTCCTCAGTATTGTGCTCCTTGGAGACTGCAGCAGATTAAAGATGGATAAAGAAATGTTTCTGTCGGTGGACTTGCATTGTTTCCAAAGCTGAGGCAATAACTCTTAAGCCTTTTCCTTATTTTTTGCACAGTTGTTCAGACTGTTATTATCTATCTGTTCCATAATTCCCCTTAGTGTAAAAAATAGCACTCTACAGTAGCCCTGCTGCTTCAGAATAACCCAGTAATTGCAGGTGTACAGTGTGGTTCTAACACAAAAGTTTCAATAATTAGTGATCAACATTTATTTGCATTTTGCATAGCAGATGTTTACTCTGTGTGTCTCCTGATGAATACTGTAAAATGATAACGTAAAGGTATGTGTCTCTTTTCAGTCCTGGGTGAACACACATGCTTCCTGGCATTTAACCATTGTATATTTGTAAGCATGTCTCCCATTCACACTTTATAGCTTCTCAGGGCACCAAGCCCAGAGGAAGGGAAGGAAATTGTAAGCCGCTTTGAGACTCCTTAGGGTATATAAAAGTGGGATATAAAAACCAACTCTTCTTCATATCGGCAACACAGTGTGAATTGGCCCTCCAGTACAAGTCCACTATTAGTACATGAAGTACCTTTTCAGCAAACAAAAATGTACTAGCTTGGAGTATGGACTTGACCCTTAGGTTCTGAAACAACAAAAGTAGGGAAGTTTTAAAAATAAAACGTACATTTGTTAGAACAACTGCTTATGCACCTATTCTCTGCGCATTACAACTTGAGAGTGGTTTTTTCCCCCCTTCACTAAGAAAAGATTTTGAAAGGCATGCCAGGATGGAATTTCCCCCCCCAAGCCCATAGATAAATAGCTATCTATTCTGCCAATCCACAGTTCCAAGAATAATGGACTTAAGACCTGAAGCACATCTATTCTCCATATGACCACAGTCTGTGAACCAGTTAAAAACTAAACAAAAAGATCCTAAAAACAATACGGAGAACTGCTTAGAAATAAGTTTCCATCGTTTTACGGCTCTTTTAATGAAGTCAGGGCATGGTTTTTAAGGGAATGGTTAGTTGTGGATCACGACCTCTTTTATGAGGTTCACCTTCTTAGACACTGAGACACTATAGTGTTTGTCCATAGCATCAAAAACTCAAAGGCTTAAAGTGTTGAATAGAAGGAAAGAGGTTTTAACTGTCTTTATAACTACTAATCCTGGCTCCCTGTGAGTGCCCCTCTCTCTCTCTCTTTCTTTTGCATCAGAATAGCTTTTGCTTTCCCCCCCCCAAACAGCTGCCTGAGAGTTTAGAATAGGATTTTAATGGTCGTTGAAGACAAACAAAGATGGAGGTTACAGGAATAAAGTCCCACAGAAGGCAATTGGTTCTTTAGCTCATTTGAAAGGAAAACAAGCAGGTTGCAAAGAAAGAAAGAACAAGTGAAGAAAGCTTGCTGAGTCCTTGATGTTGTAGTGTCATTATTTTCGAGTCTTTGGTCTGTGTTTGAAAACAGACACATCTTGTGTACTGTGACACACTGGCATTTTGCGTGATGTGACTAATACACTTTTTGGCTTCATTCAAGTCAATATTTGTACAGAAAAAGTCGATCCCCTGACACTTTTATTTAAGATTTCTGCTTAAAGAAAAATCATTACTTGCTTATTTGTATGAAGTAGTATGCTGAAACATGCTTGCACATCCATTGATCTTTAGGGGCACATCATAAGAGGACAACTTGCTACAAGCAAACATTGATCTTAAAAGATTTCTCTAAATAGATTTGAGTCATTTGTAGCATGTCACATCTAATGAGCTGTGAATAAGGGACTCGTTTAAAAAGATGAAAGCGTGCAGGGGAATGTGTTAGATTCTTGAAAAGGTATTTTGGGAATATCGGACTGGGAATCAGTAATCTGGAAGGATGGTGCTCTTTAAAACATCATCAGTACATAGCCTTTACTTGGGGGCGGGAGGCATAAGATTTCAGTACCCATTTGCTCTTTTCCAATTCGGTGATATATGAACCAAGCTTTGTTTGAATGAATGTTTTATTTTTACTGTCTTGAAGTAAACTCTTAATTCTTCAAAACAATTGACAGTTGTGGTCTCTGTACACCACACTTATGGACCTCGCACCTGCACAAAGCCATGCTTTGGAAAAGTCCAGGCAGAGCTTTTAGGTGTGAAACCTCCCTGTCAGAAATGCAGTCGCAGACTGCAGTAGGCCTAAAAGAGGAAGAGTCACACCTTTCCACTTAGAGGCCACTCTCAGGGACAGTCCAGGCTCAATCCTTCAGAGTGGCCTGTTCATCTTCTACCTTCAGCAGAGGGGTTCTTTTTCCTGAGCCCTGCTGAGGAGCCCTCAGGGTCCAGCCTTCTACCTTGATGAGGCACTGTACCCTGAATGTCAGAGTCAGAGCAGATACATCGTTCAGCTGACCTGTCCTTTCCCTGAAGTACCCATGGCCCACTTCCAGGTAGGCCGGCTTGCTAGTGTATATCCACCAGTGTGATGCATAGAAACAAAAAAGGAATAAAAGCAGCCTTACTTACCTGTAGCAGTCATTCTTAGAGTAGTAATCTGTGCATTTCCATGTTTTTAACTTGCGGTGTCATAATCTTACATTTTGGAAGGCACAGCTCCTCCCCTTTTAGGCATGCACGGTCTGAAGCTGCGTTTCTGAGGGAAGGAGATTTTCATGCTTCTCTAAAAGCCAGTTATAGAAGATCTTCGACGTGTTCTCTGTGCTTCACACCCATAAGATCTAGTGCGCACGCGCTGGATCGATCGGTGCTGTAGCAAGCTCTTTTAACGGATTTTCACGCCCAGTCCCTTGGGCATGCGCAGGAACCCCACCGCGTGTGCCCAGAGGGGTGGGTGCGGACATCCCGCCAGTTCCTTTCTTAGCGCCACGTTGAGTAGACCTCTTCTTTGTCGGTCCGATCAGTTCGCTGTTAGCTTTCGCCTCACAGCTCTTAGGAATTATTTCCAAACTTTCTTTTACTTTAATTTTTGGTTGTTTCTTCTTCAAAAACAGTTAATTTTTTTTTTTTTGCTTTCTGCTGAGGGGGACTTTACTTCAGGCCGGGCTACCCCCCCCCAAACATTCCTTCTCCTTCTTTTCTTGTATGGAGAAGAAGTGGGGATTTTTTAATAGGTGCAAGGGTTGTGGTAGCAAACGTGCTCCACCCGACTGTCATACCCTCTGCATTTTTTGCCTCGAAGAGTCTCACCAGCCAGAGTCCTGTCGTCACTGTGCGCGTTTCTCCAACCAAACGAGAAAAAAACGTGCTGCGTGCCTTAAAGTGGCGCTGCTTGAATTGGCCACTTCATCCTTGGCCATCATCGATGGAGGAGAGACCATCTACATCGACAGCTCCAGCATCGAGACCTGCCTCCGATGTCGACCGCCCGACGCCGAAGCTCCTGACATCAAAGGCACAATCGTCCGCTTCCACGCCAGTCAAAAAGAAGGCTAAGGCAAGTAAGGATCATAAGTCCGCTAAGAAGGGCACCACCAAGCCCCTGAAGGCAGCGAAGAAGGGGAAGGAAGCGGTGTCTGCACTGGGTGATGCCCCTAAAGTGCCTCCCGCTCCAACAGCAGTATCGATATCGGAGGCCCAAGTCCCTCCACTGATACCGACCATCCATGTTTTGGACTCCCCTGTCCACCAAACGGAGCGCCCTTACTCCGACATCGAAACGGTAGAGCTCCTAAGTCATCAAATGGATGCAGAGTCTTCTCCGTCTCCTTCCCCGTCATTGACGGTATCAGAAGCTCCCGACATCGATCCACGTCGGCACCGATATACTTCATGCGACACGCAGCGTCACCCTCCATGTCTGCACGATCAATCTGTCGATATCGATGACCGAGACTATAGGGACGGCTCTCACAGACGGGCTGCTGCTTTGTCTCCCAGACGTCCGCAGTCCAGAAGTCGCTCCCTAAGAGTCTTCCTGCCCCCCCCCACCAATGTCGTGGGATCAATGACAGTTGAGGTACCTGTACAGGGCTTATCCACCATCCATGCCATGGTTGACTCCGGTGGGCTATTCCGATTAGGATCGCTATTCGTCCCACTCTGTTCATAGGTCGAGATCGCCCCACAAGTCGAGACCTTCAGCATCTCTGTCGCATCCTCCTACAGTCGATCCTTCCCACCATACTCTGGAACCAAGTTGTCCTGTCAACCCTCTGGTCACTCCAACCCCGGTCGTCACTGTCGTCCAAACTAAAACCATAACTTGTCAACAGGAAACTTCAGTCCAAATACCACAACAACTGACTTCTCTGACTTCATAGAAGAGGACTCAGATACGGAGGCTTCTGAAGCTCATACCTTACCTGACCATACATCTCCAAACCAGGATGTCGTTGAGGACTTACCCGTATCCCCATCCGACAACCTTACATCTTACACAGATCTAGTCAAAAGAATGGCCCACTCTTTAGGCCTCTCTGTCGTCCAGCAGCATCCAC
>NW_015166515.1:146251-155492 GCF_001447785.1 Gekko japonicus
CACCCTCGACCTCCAAGACGCATATTTCCACCTTACTATCCACCCCTTCCACCGCCAATACCTACACTTTGCGATTGGTCAACAGCACTACCAATATACGGCCCTTCCATTCAGCCTATCCAGCGCCCCAAGGGTCTTCACATAGACTATGATTGTGATTGCAGCTTTCCTCTGTCTCCACAGAGTTTCCATCTACACGTACATAAACAATTGGCTTTTAGTAGCACCGTCCAAGAATATCCTGGTCTCAAACATCACGCAGACCCTGGCTCTACTGGACAACCTAAGCCTACGAGTCAATCAACAAAAGTCTCACTTGTATCCAGTCCAGAAAATACAATACATCGGCACAATACTGGATTCAACAACATGCATGGCTTACCTGCCACACGACAGGGCAGCAGATATCATTTCCCTAGCCACCGTCATCCATACCCAACCCTCCGTCACTGGCTTCCAAATTCAGAGGCTATTAGGCCTGATGGCTGCAACTACGTCAGTTCTCGTCTTCGCCAGACTCAAAACCTTTACAACTGTGGTTCATCCACAACTACGACCAGTCGGAAAACACACACAATGTCATCCTTTCCCCTCTTCCCAGCATACAGGACTCTTTACTTTGGTGGACTGTTCCTTCGAATATCCTTCAGGGAGCGCCCTTCCACCCTCCGTCACCCGAGGTCACCATTACGATGGATGCTTCCCTGACGGGATTATTACGATGAATGCTTCCCTGACGGGGTGGGGTGCACACTCCATGGGCCTCTCTGTTGGAGACAAGTGGAACACACAGATGAGGAAGCGACACACAAACTTTCTAGAACTCCTCACTAGACAACACTCTGTCACCAGTTTCCTCCCTTTAATCAAGGGAAAATGTGTCACGGTCCTCACGGACAATACCACTGCGCTTTCCTATGTCAACAGACAAGGAGGCACTGTTTCCCTATGACTCTGCACCCTCGCCATTTGCATCTCCAACAACATATTCCTCGTTGCGACTCACATTCCAGGATGCATGAACGTGCAGGCAGACCATCTAAGTCGAGCCGGACTCAGCCTTCACGAGTGGGGGATGAACCCAACATACCTCCTCCCACTCTTCCACAAGTGGGGAGTTCCCCAAGTCGATGTCTTTGCAAACAGAAACAACAAAAAGTGTTCTCTGTTCTGCAGTTGAGGAGGCAAGGACCCACAATCTCTAGGAGACAGTCTCCTTTACCCTTGGTCCTCGGGACTTCTTTACCTGTTCCCCCCCTTACCTCTGTTTCTGAGAGTGGTCCGCAAAATTCTCAAACATGCCGCGGACTGTATCTTAATAACCCCGTGGTGGCCGAAACAATCTTGGTTTTCAATGGTCCTGGAGTTATCACAGGGTATATACCATCAGTTCCCTCCGGCTCAGGACCTCCTCCTTCTCTCCAACTCCCCCGTCCTACATCACGACATACCACAATTGAAACTGACGGCATGGCAGATAACATCACCGGCTTCTTCTCCCGCGTAGTGAATGTCCTCTTGAATTCCAGGAAGCCTACTATGCGGAGGTCTTACAATTATAAATGGCGAAGGTTCTGTTCTTCCCTTGGTGATGACGCCCCTCGAGCCACCTCAGTGGGTCTCAAAAGAGTTTTCCGATTCCTCCTCTCCTTAGCTGACTCGGGACTTTCCCATTCATTGTTGAGAGTTTATTTGGCCGCTCTCTTGGCCTACCATGTTCCAGTTGACGGATGCACTTTGTTTTCACATCCGATTTCCAAACGATTTTTAAAAGGTTTGTTACACCTCTATCCTCCTGTCAAAACTCCAGTCGCTCCCTGGGACCTTCCTCTAGTTCTACGCCAGCTCACGAGGAAGCCCTTTGAGCCCCTTGCTACATGTGACCTCAGACTCCTCGCATGGAAAACGGCCTTTTTAATTGCTATCACATCGGCAAGGCGAGTTGGAGAAATATTGGCTTGCCGACACGATACACCTTACCTGTTGTTTCTGCCAGACGGAGTCCGCCTCGTCCCAGACATCTCCTTCCTGCCGAAGGTGGTGTCAAGAGTTCCACCTGCAGTCGGAGGTCTTCCTTCCTGACTTCTTCCCAAATCCATCATCAGTGGAGGACAAATTATTACACACCTTGGACGTGAAGCAGGCTTTCCTGTTCTATCTTAATAGAACACACCCAACTAGACGGGACTCACAACTTTTCGTCTCGTACGCTTCAGCACGTCTGGGCACTCGCATCACGGCCCAGCGCCTGTCAAAGTGGATTGAGGGTCTCATCCATCTGTGTTACCAGACTGCCAAACAGCCATTGCCTGGCCCTATCAGGGCTCATTCTAACAGGGCTGTCGCGACTTCCACTGCCTTCCTCCAGGGAGTGCCACTGACGGATATTTGCAAAGCCGCTACGTGGGGCATGCCTAATACCTTCATAAGGCACTACGCCCTAGATGTCCGTACGAAAACCAATACCAACATGGGACGTCACATTCTGTCTTCGGCTATACAGTAAAAGACCTGCCAGCACCCTCCTCCAGGTAGGCTACTGCTTGCTAATCTCCCATGGGTGTGAAGCACAGAGACCACGTTGAAGATAAAAAGGTTGCTTCCCAGTAACTAGTGATCTTCAAGTGGTCATCTGTGCATTCACACCACCCGCCCTCCTTCCCCGCTGCTGTCACCTTCTACATTTCTAATAGGGGTTGATTTGTGGCAGTTTGTAGGAACTGGCGGGATGTCCGCGCCCACCCCTCTGGGCATGCGCGGTGGGGGGTTTGCGCATGCCCGAGGGACTGGGTGCGAAAATCCGTTAAAAGAGCTTGCTACAGCACTGATCGATCCAGCGTGTGCGCACTAGATCCCATGGGTGTGAATGCACAGATGACCACTCGAAGATCACCAGTTACTGGTAAGCAACCTGTTTTTTCTTAGCTCTGCACAGGCACAAAGTCATTTAGTGTGAATGCACAACATAAACCCTTGAATAAGTGCACTTACGGGTAAGCAGCCTGTTTTAATGGATTCACTAGTAAAAGCAAGGCGCAATCCCATTTATTTTGAAGGAGGAGATTTGCAGTCCAAGTCTTATCCTTTTTTTAAAAAAAACTAAAGATGCTGAAGCACCCACCAGCTCAGATCCTGCTCACTGATTAGGAGAAGAGAGTTGATTGGCAAATTATTTGGATGTGTCTGAACAAATCTGTATGCTTCCATTTCATATAATTACACTGCTTTCTCTTGCATGTTAAAAAAACATGGTGCTGGTTGTCAGTCTCTGACCAAACTGCTTGCTGTGGTTACAATTTTGTAATTTTGTAATTACAAATTGTAACTTGCTGGTGTTTTCCTGTTCCTGTCATTAGGCAAAATTCCTGGTGGCATGATGTTATAGCATTAATTGGCTCAAATGGGGGAAAAAAATCATGAAATTATATTTCTGCCAACATCAGTAAACAGAGAAGTATTATTAGGACGATTACATTTTTACACCTACAGTCCTTCTCTCACCTGCCGTAGCCTCTCATTTAAAAAAGATCTTAGTTAAAAGAAAAATGTTACATTCAGGTGTTTCTGTGTACTTCTAATGTTTTTTCGTCTTGATAGTGAATCTGCTTCCTTATTTGTTTGCTGGTGCCTGTGGAGACATACCTCCGTGATTTTTTTCTGTTTGAACCTGTTAGTATTACAGCTGGAATGTTGCCTAAAAGGTATAACTGTGGCAATTTCAAAAATAAAAAAGCTGAACTGCAAGAACCCAAGCTGCAGTGGCCTAGCCCTGTAGAATAAGCAGCCACTACACAGAATGAAAGCAGCTCAATACCAACTTCAATAAGGACCATCCAGGCAATCAAGTCAGGTGGAATCTGAACTATTTTTCAGGGATACTGCTCAGCGAATGTAATTAATGTGCTGATGTGATTACTTTGTTGGAACAGTTTCTCCCTTCTTTCCCATGTTCTGTGATACTGTGTTCTTTCCCTTTATTACAGTACTTTTCACTGTGGTGTATCTGAGTATGTGAATGCTCAGGAGTACAATGAGTTACCATCAGCTTCTTTCACTGAATTATTGAGCAATGGAATTGAACATAGGAAACAGTACTGTAGTGAGTCAAACTGTTGGTCCTCCAAGCCCAGTCCTCTGTATCCATACTGTCTCTGTGCTGTCTCCTACTTGCCTCTTTGTTATTTACATGGCAGCTTTCTCCAAGGATTCAGGGTGGCTAAAATAACGCCCAACTTTCCTGTCCTGCTACAAGAGAGCCTTTAACTGGAGGTGTCAGGGTTCAGGATCTTACAGCTATAAAAGATGCATCACTGAGCTTTGTTATACTACAAGCTGAGATTGGAGAGAAAGATCATCTAGTCCAACCCTTAGATAAATCAGATCAACTTTAAAAAAAAAAATACAAACCACGGTGCTCCAGAATCAGAGAGCTGGTGAACAGGGCCAAGTGTCTTTCACGGAAGCTAAAATTCTCCTGTGGTAATACCTTTGTCTGCAGAAAAAGCAGAAGGTGCCCAGTCCCAGGGTTACTAGCCTTATCTTTTCTGATGCAATCTGATATGAACCATGAGCAAAATTTCTCTTGGGGCTCAGTTCTATGAGTTTTAGTATCCTCTCAAGTTGTGGAACGCTGGTATGGTGAGACTGTACAGAACTGTGCTCTACAACATATGTATGAACAAGCATAAAAGTGGTACTTTTATGAGTTAATAATCTCTTATTGTAGTGCAAGCAAGCTCACGTAGGTACAAGTCTTCAAGCTGCATGATTTTCACCCACTGGTTTAGTGTGACTGACTGCTATGTCTTCTGTTGTTAGCTAGCTGCAGTGTTGGAACATATTATGATGGGGAGCGAGAAGGTTGCATTTTATGTCCTAATGGAACTTACCAAGACCATGAAGGTCAAATAACTTGTGAACCTTGCCCAATTCCTCAGAACCCAGGGAGCCAAAAGCCAGCTGGAGCTCGCACTATATATGAATGTGGAGGTAAGGATTTGACCACAGTCCAGAGCCACAAAAATGATGTTGCCTCTCCTTCCTTCATACACTTTGAAAGGATCCAGGAGCACAGCCTTTGGAAACCTCATTCTTGCTTGAGAACAGTTGGATAATTTTTAAAAAATGGAATGGTGGTTTTGAGCCATTTCCTTACACACTGCTCCGTCATACTTACATCAGTTTATATTGTGTCTACACTGCATGTGTACCCAAACTACAAAGAATTGCTGCAAAACGTTCACAAATTCACAAAAACATGACAGTAATATGTAGACATTTTCATGATGTTTAAATTCCAAATGTCTTCTTTATTCCACAGATCAACAAATGACGAACATCTCGAGTTTCCAGAGTTCGTTTCGTGGTCTTTATCAACTGTTTTGCTGAATTTTTCAAAGCAATCCACTATTAGG
This sequence comes from Gekko japonicus, assembly GCF_001447785.1. NCBI lineage: Eukaryota > Metazoa > Chordata > Lepidosauria > Squamata > Gekkonidae > Gekko > Gekko japonicus. The sequence continues at coordinate 151,666 of NW_015166515.1, forward strand.
AATCTCAATTTCAGAATGGCTATAAATAGCTCTTAAGTTAACCAACAATACTTTTTCAACGGACAAGTATTGTCGGTTAACTTAAGAGCTATTTATAGCCATTCTGAAATTGAGATTCCTAATAGTGGATTGCTTTGAAAAATTCAGCAAAACAGTTGATAAAGACCACGAAACGAACTCTGGAAACTCGAGATGTTCGTCATTTGTTGATCTGTGGAATAAAGAAGACATTTGGAATTTAAACATCATGAAAATGTCTACATATTACTGTCATGTTTTTGTGAATTTGTGAACGTTTTGCAGCAATTCTTTGTAGTTTGGGTTATTCAGATTGCTGTGCCCTTTATTGCATACACTGCATGTGTAAACAGGTTAGGAGCAGATGGTAATGTGTGTATCTCTTCAGTACAGGCATTCATATTCCCATTGTTCTCTGCAATGAAACATGGAAATCAGTGCTATTTCAGAATATCAACTAGATAGGGAGGCAAAGCTCTCAGTATAATCATGATTTTTGTCATGTGGCTTTCTTTGTCCTTTTTTTTTTGGTTCACTGATAGATTTGCAGACTGTAGATAAAACTCACAAAACAACAACAAAGAAACTTGTATGGCCATACTGCATCCTTCTCCAACCATCTGAGGCAGCTGACATTGTGCTATGTGGGCATGTATTTTCATTGCGGCTCAGACACATTTGTATTATTCACTCATGAGAAGGTGTAAACCATGTACAAATTGGCCAATGTGAGTCACTCCTCTCAAGACAAATGGGAGTGCCAGCTTAAAAAAAATAAGACACTCTTGGATAGAGATAGGGCTTTTCCATAACCTTTTGGGATTATGGGAAAGGAGAGGGTTGATACTATTAAATTGTGGTTACACTGCTTCCCAATGTAGTATAAGTACCACACTGCAAACTTTTAATCAACTACTGCATGTGACTATCTTGTGATGGGTGCTATAGGAATGCTTGTAAAGCTTATAATTGAGATATACCATGTGGCTCAGTGTCTTGAGAGCCAGTTTGGTGTAGTGGTTAAGTGTGCAGACTCTAATCTGGGAGAACCTGGTTTGATTCCCCACTCCTCCACTTGCACCTGCTGATGTGACCTTGGGTCAGTCACAAGCTCTGGCACAGCTGTCCTTGAAAAAGAGCAGTTTATGTCAGAGTTCTCTCAGCCCCACCCACCTCACAGGGTGTCTGTTGTGGGGAGGGGAAGGGAAAGAAGTTTGTAAGCCGCTCAGACTTCAAGTGAAGGGCGGGGTATAAATCCAATTTTCTTCTTCTTCTTCTTCTTCTTCTTCTTCTTCTTCTTCTTCTTCTTCTTCTTCTTCTTCTTCTTCTTCTTCTTCTTCTTCTTCTTCTTCTTTCTTTACTACCAGAATGCGGGTAGAGATTGCTTGGCTGAAAATATCGTTATGAGCTCATGATGAAGTTCTTGACATCTGGGATACAGTGTAAAAAAGCCTGGATGATTAATAATACAGCTAACGAACTATTAATTTTAAATTTCCCTCACTAAAAATCCTGGGCTTATGGTCAACCTGTCTACTGGACTGTCTTGTTTACTGCTAAGAACATGTCCCTAGAAGAGGAAATATAGATTGGGTAGCAAGATTGGGTCAGATCGGACCGGCAGAATAGCTTATATTTGTACGTATTTTGCCAAAGTTCCTGTTTCTTTTTCGAAGTCTCCAAGTATATCCCTCCTGTAAAGTTCTATAGTGGTATGAAAAGTTGGTCATCCTAGGGATAACAAAGGACATACTGATAGAGCTTTGAAAGAGTATAGATTGTTTGCTAGTATCAGTCTGTATTATGCTTTACAGCTGTGCTTCAGTAGGTTTCTCAAGTTATGTTTCAATTAAGAGAGCTGGAACAATTTCATTTAAAAATAACTTTTGATTATATTTTGAGGTCAGGAAGGAGTATTGTTGGAACATGCATGCGTGGGAAAATAAGCAGTTTATAAACTACCAGAATATCCTTGTTGATGTGAATGGACATAGCATGCCCCTGTTCCATTCAAATTATCTTGTGGGAAAACCTCATACTGAATTTAGGAGGCTGAAGAGTAGAAGTTCAGAGATTTGTGAAATCTTGCTTAAGTCTGTTTCTAAAGGTGAATGGCATGGATTGAGAATGTGTGGCAGTTTGGGAAACTGAGTCATCTTTTGCTGCATTTTTGGCTGTAGGCAGAACTAGATCAGGCACTATGAGATCTGCGATCAGATCTTCCAGTGTCTTTAATCTTATTTTAAAGTAGTCATGGGGTAGAGGGTAAGAATTTTAGATCAGGTCTGTGATGTGAAGGCTGGGTTTTGTTCAACATTTTTGGCCCACATTGCTTCCCCAATAGAAATCCTCTACTCCACCGCTACAAATTCAGGGGTGGGGGAGAAGGAAGGTATTTTCCAGCTGGAGCTAATAGAAGCTTTAGGACAGGATTTCTATTGGTGATAGGGTTAATCTCTCCTGTTCTGGTGCTGGGTATCCAGTCTAAATAAGTTTCAAGTTTTAACCTGCTTTCTGATAATGATACTGAGAAATCTACTCAAGGATCTGTTGTGACTCATCTAAACTGTATTGTACAGTTGACTATAAGGTAATCTCTAGTTGGAGCTTTATTCAGTATATGATGTGGGAGCAGGACAAAGTTGTCTATTAGTTTGTGGTGGGAAGAGAGTATATGTGGTGGGACTGGTCACAGTGGCGAATGTACTGGATAAGAGATTTTATAAATTATTTATACTATGGTAATATGCTGTGCACTATCTGGTTCCCTTAAAATCTTGAGTATGCAGAGAACAGATGGGAAGAAAGCTTATGATCTTATTTGGTATTTACTTGTGGCTGCTAAAATATGCATATATGTACAGCCAAGAGCTTTCCAAAGGTGCCAGACATCAGAATCTAGTTAATAACAACCCTCTGGAGAAAATGACAAACCTGTTCACAGCTATATGAAAAAAACACTTATCTACTGGATCATTCATGTTAAATAGGAATTATCATTCTAATTTCCATATTAATGTCATGTATCAGTACTAAAAGGAATCCTTTGAGCCATAATGGGTTCTTCATGTCTCTTGCGCTGTGACCTGTCGACCAGTCTTTTAAATGCCTTTTTCTTCTTTTCCTTGCTGCAGTGACCCCATACAGCGCCATAGCAGTGCTTTATTCATAAGCCCAGGCAGCGGTCCCTATTAAATTCAGTTCATTAGCTGTAAACAAAATTCCTCATCCCTGATCATGACCAGTTAATGCTCTGCTTGCTGCTAACTTAAATAACCTGAAATGAAGCCAAGGCCAATTTAACCCCCCTAACAAAAACAACCATTCAGTGGACTGATTTATTGAAGCTATAAACCAAAACTAACAGTTTTAACAGCTCTTTAAAAGGGCAGAACTTCACAGCGTAGCTAAACAGCTGCAGAAGTAATCCTGTGTCTAGCAGAAGCCGTTTAATCATTTTGCTTGTCGTTGCAATCAGTTTGCTGCAAATTTGGGAGACAGATTACTTGGGGGATTTACATAAAGAATCTTCCAGAGACAGATATATGTATATAATCAGTTCCAGTAGTTTAGTTCTGTTTGTGCAGCACATACACACCAAAGCAGTTCAGGAGGAGCCAGGGGGACGATATTAAAGTAATAGGAATTGGACTTAATCTTATACTGTCAGCCATTTAAGCCAAGGACTGAATTCCCATTTGTTTTAAAATGCATCGTGCACCGTTTCTGCTCTTGGGGGCGTTTTACTTATAGTGTAGTGATGGTGAGGAGGGCAGTCAAGCAAGCACTGATTTCATGCATCTGGTTTT
>NW_015166515.1:155538-175682 GCF_001447785.1 Gekko japonicus
GGAGAATGAGCAGTGATGGTGCCTGACAGATGGCAGGAGGGCAGATTAGCTCAAATAATGTCCAGTCCAGGCCACTGCACCCAAATATGGAGGAACTGCACAGGGCATAAGAGGCCAGTCTGTTCCCCACTTTGGCACCTGGGCCCTCTCCATGCAAGGTTCCTATGAAGCGCAGGAGGGCCTCTGTGAGCCTCTTATAACCTTACCCAGCCCTCCCCTCTCTCTTCAGTCTGCTTCTTGACGGAGTGGAGGGTCAGCGAGGCTGGGGATAGGGGGGCATGCCTTTCACAGCCTTGTATGGTGCCTGATTGTGTGTACTGTAGGGGGAGGGTGATTGAACGAGGCTCTTTATACCATAGGTAGATCCTTCCAGTAGACTAGATTTGCCTCCAGGTACTGCCTAAATTGGAGCTGCGGTGGCTCAAGTGGTTAAGACGCTGAACTGCAGGCTGTGGAAGGTCGGTAGTTCAGCAGTTTGAGACCCGGGTGCCACATGACGGAGTGAGCTCCCATCTCTAGTTCCAGCTCCTGCCAACCTAGCAGTTCGAAAGCAAGACATTGCAAGCAGATAAATAGGTACCACTTCGGTGGGAAGGTAACAGTGTTCTGTATGCCTTGGCATCTAGTCATGCCGGCCACATGACCACGGAAACGTCTTCGGACAGCGCTGGCTCTTCGGCTTTGAAACGGAGATGAGCACCGCAACCCTAGAGTCAGATTCGACTGGCTTTCGAGCAAGGGAACCTTTACCTTTACTTTTTACTGCCTAAATAATTCAGATACTTGTTCTAATCCCCCCCCCTAGTCTTGGATGCAATACATTAAAAAAAGCAGGACTTTTATTTTATGTGGGATATTACTGAAGGTTACGTCAGCCGCTCACTTGTTTTTCTTTTGAACTGCATTTGACGTAATTTTTGATGACAGAACTTTTCTATCAGCTGATACCCCAGTACATTATAGCATAGCTGTAAAGTTCATGTCTTCTGTGTCTCTGTGTTTTCCCTCTAGGACAGTGCTCACCTGGTGAGTATTCTCCTGATGGATTCAAGCCCTGCCTTCTGTGTCCTCCTGGAACGTATCAGCCAGAGCCAGGACGGACATCTTGCTTCACCTGTGGAGGAGGCCTAATGACAAAATATACCAGTGCAACAGTGTTTCAGGACTGTGAAACAAAAGGTAAAAAGGAATCTTGATTCAGTGGGAGTGCACAAGAAACTATTCAGTTGCACTTGCTTCAGTCGTAACCAGTGTTCCCTCTAAGCTGAGTTAGGGTGAGTTAACTCACAGTTTTTTAGCCTCCGGCTCACACATTTTTGTCTTAGCTCAGGAAGGATGGCTCCAGAGCAAACTGATTTATGGAGGAGCCAAATCGCTCGCTCACAGCTTTAATGCCAGTAGCTCACAAAGTAGAATTTTTGCTCACAAGACTCCACAGCTTAGAGGGAGCATTGGTCGTGAGTCGTGACTCTTCATAGTGAATCTTGCATCTGTATTAAGGTTGGGGATCCAACCTTAATGAATACACACCAGTCAGTTTTGCCACTTTCATATAGTTTGGAAAGTCCTGCAATGTGGTGCATTTCTAGAGTTTGTATGGAAATGGTGGTCATCAAACGCACATTCATCATACATGGTGGTATGGATTCCAAGTACGTGCAATTTTATATATGAATGTGTAATTCATCATGGATGAAATGGCCTTCAACTGAAAGGTTACAGTAAATCATGTCATAATGTACGAACACCGTGGTACCATGCCACTTGCTCATTCTTTTTCTACAGTGCAGTGCTCACCCGGTCACTTCTACAACACTACCACTCACCGATGCATCCGCTGCCCAGTTGGAACATACCAACCTGAGTTTGGACAACATTACTGCATTGCATGTCCTGGGAATACCACCACTGATTATGATGGCTCAACAAACGTAACACAGTGCAAAGGTAAATACATCTAAATCACTCAGAAATGAAAGGGCCTCTGTAAATTAGCAGTCAGAACATGAAAACAGGAGGATATAGGGTCTGTGTGAAAAGCCACTACACTGTAGTGACTTGGAGAGACCCCGTGTTCAAATCTTAACTTGGCCTCAAGGTTTAGTAGAGCCAGACAGTCTCCAGCTTGAACTACCGTATTTTTCGCTCCATAAGACGCACCTGACCATAAGACGCATCTAGTTTTTAGAGGAGAAAAACAGGAAAAAAATATTCTGAACCAAATAGTGTAATAAAATATTTAATAAACTATAACAGAATAACATTTGAACCATGTAAAGTGAACAGCAGTCAACGGTGGCATTAAGAACCATTATCACTGTCATTAACAAATGGAGAGACTTAAAGGTTTGAGTACTCTAGTTTTCTGGAAACCCCAAGAACTCATCTTTGCTAGAGTCAGAATTTATGAAGCTCATTTGCTCACAATCACTGACATCACTTTCTTCGCTGTCTTCATATAAGATACCGTTTTCACTTCCATCTAAGCCATTGCTAATGCCACATTTTTTGAATGACTGTACAACGATCTCCTCCTTCACTGAGTCCCATGATGTTTTCACCCATTCACAAACTTGAGTGATGGCGGGCCTCTTCATTCGTCCAGTAGATGTCAGATCATGATTACCAGCAGCCATCCATTTGTTCCACTCTTCTCTCATTAAGACCTTAAATGGCTTGTTGATGGAAACATCAAGAGGTTGCAACTGGCTGGTAAGACCTCCGGGAATTACAGCTCGATGAGTCTTCACTTCTTTGAAGCACTTTTTTGTTGGTTCGCTAATATGTGCTCTAAACTGGTCAAGCACTAATAAGGCAGGTTTTTTCAGAAGTCCTCCAGGACGTTTGGACCACACCTTGTTGTTGTTGTAAAAGTGAATGTGTATGCCATATATACTGCCGAGTGCCTTGCTGGAAGTGGGATTAAAATGTAATAACATATTTTATGTGATGCAGTATTTGGCGGTCAGTGTAGCTGGGTTTACTTGCACATCGCCAAGTGATACCTTAAAGCTCCACTGATGCCTTTCTATGTCTCTACCTTGTGCTTCTTTGGTAGTAAGTGAAATTTTGTGGGCTTGCTTGTGGGGGCATCATCTATCCATTTAAGGGAACAGTAGTAATATGGGGATTAATCACCTCACTAGCCCCTTACAGCTACATGACTCCATGTGTAATAGGAAGATTAATCATGGGAATAAGGCTACATTGAGATCATAATCACTTGGAAGCTGCTCTGTGTGGTTCAGAAATCTCTCCGCTATGCATTTGAGGCAATTCCTGAGTAAAATCTCATGAAAAATAGGCTGCAGTAATATGAGGTTCAATGTTCAGTTATTGATCTTTGTTCCTTAGTAGTCCAAACCACTGGGCTTTGCTCAGGGGGGTTGCCCTTATTTTCCAGACACAGCCCTTCAAGGAAACTCTATAGTGCAGCATGCTTTGAGTGAAGATGAATTAACGAAAGGAGACCCAAAGAAAACTGTACAAAATGTGCTTATAATTCATAACAATATAAGATAAGTATAAAGATGTAGTGATCAACAGTTTTCATAAATATTTCCCTCTAGGTGTACAGATGAAAAAGGCTGGTATAAACTTGGATGAAAGAGGATTTATTGAAATAACTACTAAATAAGAGGGTTGTACAATGTAACTAGTAATGTATAAATGATGAACAATTGCTTTGGTATCACACAATCTTATCCCTCACTGACAGGGATCTTTCAGGTAACTTTGTAACACTTAATAAACTATAAACTCAAGGTCATACATGTTCACTGTTTCTCTCCAGTTTATCAGGACATACAGCCTTTCCTATAACTTGTCTTCAATTAAACTTTCATTTACTTTTTCCTATACACTCAGCTTTCCTTCTGTTTTTCTGTCTCACTGAACTAACTTATTCCACACAGGACTGCTTCTCACTTCCCTCACACACCAAACTAACTGTCTAACCCCACATCAACTGTCAACATCTGTAACTGTAAAACCTGACTGACATACATACTCATCCATTCAACAAGTAATGGTACTAATTGTGTTTTAAATGTGGTTCTTGCAACACCGACTATACTTTACAATATTAACGGTTGAAAGCTGAAAGTGTATAATGGCATCTTGTGTTTATTCTTGCATTCACCTATGTATCTGTTTACCTTTTATTGCATAGCTCAAAACAAGACTACTTTACAATTTTATATGTACTCAATACACCATTTTGTATAAGCATGTTATTATGTTACGAAAACTTAATAAATTATATTGTAAAAAAAAAAAAGAAGTTCTCAGAAGAACAACTGGATGACGAAATTCTACAGAGTAAACTTCCGTTTTGTAGGATACTTCTTCTGAAAGTCCTAATAAAATACATAACATTTTCAACTGCAGTCATGTACAACAATTCTTAAACCCAAGCAAAATATACCATTGCTCAATAAAAATGCTATACATACCAAAACTGTCTCTCCTATTTTCATAGATTGCAATCTTTTCAAAACAGGGTAATATACAAAATCTGAAAGAGGAAAACAGGTAACATTCTTATAAGTTACTCCGGAGAATTTCGTCATCCAGTTGTTCTTCTGAGAACTTATTTTTCATCTGTATACCTGGAAGGAAATATTTATGAAAATTGTTGATCACTATGTCTTTATACTTACCTTATATTGTTATGAATTATAAGCACATTTTGTACAGTTTCCTTTGGGTTTTCTTTTGTTAGTTTTTGTGGCTGTGACCCTCTCTGTGTTTGCCGTTTTTGAGTGAAGATGAAGGCAGGGGAAGCTTCGCAAAAGGTCAGGGGTCCCCATCATGGTTCCTATGGATGCCATGGTGCCTGCTGACACCTTTCCTGTGCCCAGGTGTTTTTAGGAAGGGGGGTAGGGCCAGGTAGGCATTTTCTCCAGCAAGGCTTCTGTCTGGGCTGCACAGATTTCTTAAAAATGTTGCTTTGGTAGAAGCTGCCTCCACAGCACAAGGATCTTTACTGAGTGGTGGAAAGAAAGCTGCAGCAGCCATTTTGTTGGCTGCACCCACCATGCTGTGTCGGAATGCCAAAAGTGCCCACAGGCTCAAAAAAGGTTGGGGACCCCTGCAATAGATGCTCTTTGGTATAGAGTGATATGGGGGGGGGGATATTTCTGTACATTTCTACCGAAAACAATGTTTTGTAACAAAATAAGTAAGGGGTATCACTGTGGGCAAGCTGTCTGTTCATATGGCAATATGTAGTGGGAAAACATGGTAGGACTTGTCAAGTGAGCAGAGGGTTCTTGGCTCAAACCAGCTCTCTGACAAAGCAAAAGGGATTAAGTGTGCGGTTAAGTGGTTAAGTGTGCGGACTCTAATCTGGGAGAACCGGGTTTGATTCCCCACTCCTCCACTTGCACCTGCTGATGTGACCTTGGGTCAGTCACAAGCTCTGGCACAGCTGTCCTTGAAAAAGAGCAGTTTCTGTCAGAGCTCTCTCAGCCCCATCCACCTCACAGGGTGTCTGTTGTGGGGAGGGGAAGGGAAAGGAGTTTGTAAGCCGCTCTGAGACTCCAAGTGAAGGGCGGGGTATAAATCCAATCTCTTCTTCTTCTTCTTCTTCTAAATAGCATACGGCTTTCCGTCTGCCTACTGTCTCATCTTAAGGGTACCTAGACATGTTTCTGGGATATCTTGCCTGTTCAGGACACCTCTAACCCTTAAATACTGCCTCCCAGTGGTGACACATTTTCCTTCATCTCCAGCAGACACCTGATTCCTGTTACCTCCCCAGCTCTTTTGTGAGACACTGTAGTCATACGAAGAGCGTTCCCAATCACTTGGCAACACAGGGGGCAGTGTTTGTCTGGTGTCTCCAGTAACGGGTGGGAGTGTGCGTGTGTGTTGAGCTGGACAAGGTGGCTTACTTCTGCAGTGCTCCCTTGTCTTTCCTAGCTTCAGTTCTGGGCCAGTTTAGCTCTAAGCTCTTTATCATTAACCAATCTCCTAATCACAAATACTATGAGGTTTAAGCCAGCATGCGTTTTGCAGCTTCAGTTACAAGCCCCTCATTTTGCTTCTGGCTGACCTCTGGGAGGTTGGAAAGCCCCTGCAGACTCAGGGCTCTTTTTGTAGCAGGAACTCCTTTGCATATTAGGCCACACACCCCTAATGTAGCCAATCCTCCAAGAGCTTACAGAGCTCTTCTTACAGGAGCTACTGTAAGCTCTTGGAGGATTGGCTACATTAGGGGTGTGTTGCTTAATATGCAAATGAGTAAAGGTAAAGGTAAAGGTTCCCTTGCTCGAAAGCCAGTTGAATCCGACTCTAGGGTTGCGGTGCTCATCTCCGTTTCAAAGCCGAAGAGCCAGCGCTGTCCGAAGACGTTTCCGTGGTCATGTGGCCGGCATGACTAAACACCAAGGCGCACGGAACGCTGTTACCTTCCCACCAAAGTGGTACCTATTTATCTACTTGCAATTTCTTGCTTTCGAACTGCTAGGTTGACATGAAATGAGTACCTGCTACAAAAAGAGCCCTGCCTGCAGTGATCCAAAGTCTCAGCTCCCCTTGCTCCCCAAGGGTGCCAAAAACAAACTGGGCCACCCCTGCTGCCAGCAGTGATGCCAAGAGTATCTCCTGCTAAACGGAGTCACACGTCTAGCACTCTGTACCTGCCTTGCCATTTAGATGGTTTACCTGTTGCCGATCCAAGGACCTCACTAAACCATCCAATCGGTAGTAGCGACGGGCGGTGTGTACAAAGGGCAGGGACTTCATCAACGCGAGCTTATGACCCACACTTACTGGGAATTCCTCGTTCATGGGGAATAATTGCAATCCCCGATTCCCATCAGGAATGGGGTTCAACGGGTTACTTGGAGCTGCGGTGGCTCAAGTGGCTAAGACGCTGAACTGCGGGCTGTGGAAGGACCGGAAGTTCAGCAGTTCGAGACCCGAGTGTGCCGCATGACGGAGTGAGCAGTTCGAAAGCAAGAAATTGCAAGTAGATAAATAGGTACCACTTCAGTAGGAAGGTAACAGCGTTCCGTGCGCCTTGGCGTTTAGTCATGCCGGCCACATGACCACGGAAACGTCTTCGGACAGCGCTGGCTCTTCGGCTTTGAAACGGAGATGAGCACCGCAACCCTAGAGTCGGATTCGACTGGCTTTCGAGCAAGGGAACCTTTACCTTTACCTTTCCACCAAGTTATCATGGGGTGATTTGTCGCAGTTAAGCAGTTTCAAGCTGTTGTGCTCCAGGGAAGGTGAGCTTACACACTGCTCCTCCCTGTTAATTGAACTTCAGATAGCAAGACTTAAATAGGCATGGTGTTTTTCCAGAAATCAGATTTAGAGCATTCAAAATGTCAGAACATATAATAAATTGATAAATATATATATATACATGTTCTCTCCATTGTCTTTTGCTGCATGGACAAGATGGAGTCCCTAGGTAAAGGTTTAGTTCTTCATGGCTTGTGCCTCTGCCTCCATAGTCAGAAATTGGGAGCTACAAGTTCTTCTTCCTTGAGTCCTGAGTTTAAATAACCTCTGTCTTTCTCCCTTCTGCCTTGGGATGACTCACTGTTCCTTCCTGTCCCAAACGAAGAGTTTTTGATCTAGCACGGTAACCTTCCCAAGTTCATGAGTCTAGGTGACTTGCCCCTTTTGAAACAAGCAGGATCTGGGGTAATGAAACATTGTCCCGCTTTGGCTAAAGTCATTAGGGTCTGAGTGCCCTGTTCTTGGAGCTTGATGGCTCCTTCCTTCAACCTCCTCCTTTCAGCCAGCTTTGAATTTACAGTTGAGTTTCTGCTCATGGACAAAGTACATATTGTGGTGAGTTCTAGGATGAAGGGCATTTCTCCACCGTTGCTATTAATGTTGACAGGACAAACTGTACTCTGCAGAGACACTTTTTCTTTCTTTATGAACTATGTGAAGTGACTACCTATTAATATGATTTTAGGAAGCTGGGATTTCGTACTGGTGACATGACCTGGGATATTTCTTTTCCTGTCTACTCCTGCTATGGGTGATACGTTTCTTTTTCAGACAGGCACTGTGGTGGCGAGCTTGGAGAATTTACCGGATACATTGAATCCCCAAACTATCCTGGAAATTACCCTGCAAATACTGAGTGTACCTGGATGATAAATCCACCTCCAAAACGGCGCATCCTGATTGTGGTCCCGGAAATATTTTTGCCAATAGAAGATGAATGTGGGGACTACCTTGTGATGAGAAAAAGCTGTAAGTTAAAGTAAACCTTGTATATAATGTAGAAGTTGCATTTATTACAACAACAAGCCATAGAATGCACATGCTTAAATGTAAGATTTATATAACTGAATTTAAGACAATATATATGTAAAACCGGTATAAAATAAATATCTATAAAAATACAGTCATGCATCATAAAATAGAGGAAAAGCATAAAACAGAGACTACTAGGCAACCATTCTTATATTATATGCTCAATAGTTTCTGTCTCCCCTGAGCCACATTGACAAAATCTGTATTCAATAGGGATCCTTTTGAATCTGCCCTCAAGCATCGCGGAGGGGAAAGCCTCACATCTGGCTAATGTGAAGGCTTTCCTAAACTTCTGAATATTGAGCTGCGATAAATAGGACATGGGTTGAAAGCGATATTTGACTCCAAACTTAGGACATCTACCGAGATCTGCCTGTCTCTCCATGTCCATCATTCTCTGTTTTAGGGCTGATTTTGCTACATCCCATCGCATACTCAAAATTGCTTGGGGGGGGAAAGCCAAGAGCATGTAGTTTATTATGAACTGCTCTCAGCCATTTGGATTGAAAGTTGTCTGAAAGTAACAAATGAGTTAATCGCTGAGGCCGGAAATTTAGTTTTAGCCAATGCTGGAGTAAAGCTAAAGTAATTTTGGCTTCCATCGATATAATACCTTTTTCTGAATGGATCAGTGTGTTTGATACTCACCTTGGGACCTGAAGAACTGCTCTAAAAAATTTGGACTGAACCCGGTCTAAGGGGGCAAAACTAGAGGAAGGAGGCCCAATAAAAGTGCCATAAAGCATCTGTGCAACTGCCTTTGCTTGAGTTTTTGGGCAGTTGGCACATAATATGCCCCTTTGGTGCAATAGAACTTAAGAATAGTATTGGCTGTTCTTTCACCTTGGGAGGTGACATACTGTATATGGGCTTTCCTAGCCCCCTTTGATTGAAGGATCATACCTATGTATTTAAAGCAGGAAACTTGCTCTAATAAGTGCCCATTTACAGACCAAATTCTTTTCCTTTGTCTAGGCCCAAAGGCCATAACCTTGGTCTTTTGAAAATTTATTGTTAGTTCCTTGTTATTACAAAAGTCTGCAAACTTACTGAGAGCTCTCCTAAGGCCAACCGGTGTTCTAGCTAAGATGACAACATCATTGGCATATAATAAGATAGAAACATGTTGTTGATGGAGTTTTGGTGGATGTAAACTGGGGGAGTCCAAGTAACTTATTATATCATTAATATATAGATTAAACAGGGAACCCTGTTTAGTAAGCAACCCTGCCTAACTCCCCTATAGGTGTTAATAGGGTCTGATAAATTTCCTTTCCTATTAAGCCTAACCTGCAATTGAGCGTTATCATGAAGAGCACGCAACAAAAAGAGGAGCCTTCTGTCAATTGAGGAAGCTTCCAAACCGGCCCACAATTTTGGTCTCGAAATTGAATCAAAAGCAGCTTTCAAGTGTTGTATATAATGAAGGAAAGTGTATGTTCTGCCTGAGTCAAAGCCAGTTGCTTGAAATCTCGCCCTAAAAAGTAGCAGAACAGACTTCATGTGACTACAGATTTGGCAGTTGTTTCAACTGTCATGGATAAAAGATAATATATATTTCAGAGTAAAATGGGGGGGGGGAAATGATTCATGGTGAGACGAAGAAATTCTCCTTTCCTACATCTGCCTCCCTCCGAACCACCACCTCTCATGATGTATTGGCTTGCCAACTTATTATTAACTGAGATCGAGGCAGCTCTTAATCAAGTGATTCATGTTTATTCAGCTCATAACAACACAAGAATAGACAGAGACTTCAAGACGAAAAGACATAGAACCCAAGCTGACTTATATATGATTTGAAACAGGGTAAACCACACCCAACAAACAGATAACAACCAATAGAATTACAGGGGTTGGAACCTATGAGAGTGCTTCCCGCCGAAAACATATGCTTCTCTGATTGGTTAGTTCTTCAATCCAAACTCTGCTTTGTTTTAATGGAACTTATGATTAAGTTAAACATTGCTTTATTACTTAAGACATAACACAACTAATCCCTGGAGCTACAGGTCAGATGCTTTCCTGGTTGCTGGTACCACGAGGCCTCTTCTCTCTTAGCCCTTTTGGATCCTTGGGTGCAGTGCCTTCAGAGCAGCAGCTTTTGAGTGCTCCTGTGCACTGGCTTTATGGCTCTGGGCAGCTTTCCAGCCAGCCAGCTTCTTGCTATCACCGTTATGCCAGCTAAGAGATTCCAGGGTATAAAGTATAGTCTTGTGCGTTCTCCCTTCTACGTAGAAGGACAGAATGCATCCATAAGGAAGGCTTGCTAAGGCGTTGAGAGGCAGCTTCCTCATCTGACGTTCCCAGCCTGACTGAATCCAGGCCTTGTAAATAGCAAACTGGATGTTAGCCTTAGCTGGCACAGTACTGTTATAAGGCTAATGTACATGAACTAGCTACGACTGCACAGTTTTTAGTTAGGTTACCTCTTTCTGTGGTGCAGATGTTTTGCCTTCCCCAGGTGTTGTTGGCAGAGTAATTAACGCAGCAAAGGTGCACAGCTGTGTAGATAAAGCTTTATTCAGGAACTACCATACTTGATAGTGAAGAGGAGAGCCAGAGATAGTGTCTTAAGTATATCACTAGCTGAGAGGGAGAAAGAGACTAAGTGTGGAACTTCTGAGGAAGAGGAGAATATTACCCTAAGGCAGTGGTGGCGAACCTATGGCACAGGTGTCAGAGGTGGCACTCAGAGCCCTCTCTGTGGGCACGTGTGCCATCGCCCCAGCCAGGCCCAGACCATCATTAAAGTGTCGAATTCTCTGCCAAATAATTTTAAGTAAATGAAAGCATTTGAGATTGCTCTCCTTACTTTGTTTCAATCATCTTAAATTAATGTATGAGTTGTTTTTTTCTAAAGTAAAACCTTAGTATTCAGGTTAAATTGCCAGGTTGGCACTTTGCGATAAATAAGTGGGTTTGGGGTTGCAGTTTGGGCACTCGGTCTCTAAAAGGTTCGCCATCACTGCCCTAAGGGTAGCAATCTGGAGACAGACAAAGAGTGACCCTTAGCAGGAGAGAAGGTCCTGACCTCACTATCCTATCTAATGGTCTTGTTGCTGCCCCCTACAGGGTCTTCTTCTCTCCTTCTTTGTACACCAGACATTGCCTAGTGCCCTAGTCCAACAGTTGTGGGGTTTTTTTTGCATATTTGGAATGAGAATGCTAAAAGATTGGACTATATATGGTGTATGTTGTTATGTAGTGGGTTGCCGCATGGAGAAACGACGGATGCCGACGTAGTGCATAGCACGCTTTATTAGGTACACAACAAGACGAGAGGGCAACGGCCCGGGGGCCAACTATATGCATCCCTGGGGACACACCCCTGGTCACCATTGGTGGGTTTGAATCTCCCGCCACAGCTCCCATTGGCTCCCCAGTGGAGGGACTAGGAGCCTAGTCCCTATTGTTGTTCCAGAGTCAAGCTCTGGCAGCTCAGGCTGACCTCTGGCCCCCCGGTGGCGGTCAGCATACACAACATATGTCTAGGCCCAAAAGCCGAAATCTCCCAGCTTTGTTGTTCTGCTGAGTCATGCCACCTCCCCCAGTTTTGCCAGTGACCATTAATGGCACCAAAGTTTATTTTTTGTGTGTGCACAGAATGGGAAAATACAGGCAGTGTTGCAATCAAAACATCAGAACTCCGCTTTTGCTGTACACTGAGGTTAGACAGTCAACTTAGTAAAGGGATGCGTGCGTGAGCATGGATTCTTTCTCAAAGTCTTATGTCCGTCTTGTACACTGAGCTGGCTTTTCTTTTTATTAGCTCAGCTTGTTACAGAGGTGTGGCTGAGGTGTGTTTTGTGCAGAACTTGCATTTTTGAAAATACCTTGTGCAAAAGGTATTTCCTTGCCCCCACAGTCGGAATAACGAGACGGACAACAGTTTGGATCAAACAAGGGCCACTTTATTAACTATATACAGTTTATTAACCAAAAACGGCAAGGGAACAATTCCTAAGTAGCGGAACAGACAAGGCAGGTGTCAGGCTGACCAGCCTCCTTGTCTAATATGTGGGCGAGCCACCAACCCCGGTCTTGAGCCATTAATCTGGCTTGCGACCAGCAGCCCAGCCCCTGGTAGCCTCCCAGGAGCGCCTACCCCTGAAACCATACAGCTTGCAGAGAGGAGCTTACCCAAGAGGTTCCCAGAGGGAATCATCATTCACCGCCCAGGGCCTTAATAACCCGCAGGCCGCGGGAGCGGAGCCGAGCCTAACTAGGCTGGCTCCTCCCCCCACGTCTCAGCGCACTGCGCTGTGACGCTGTTGCCGCCCCGCCTTCCTCCACGGCGGCAAACCAGCTCCCGGTCGCCATTGTCTTCGGCGGTGACCGGGAGCTCCCTTCTTTGTTGTTTCGTTGTTGTTTTTTTAAGTGGGAAATGTTTAAAGCCAAGAGCACATTTTCAGTTTTCACATACAGGTAAAAGACCAATGTCTTGTCAGTAATATGTGTGAAATGTTATACTTATTTGTGGGTCAGGATATCAGCAAAATATTTGGTCAGTGATAGGACATAGACAAAATTGGGCAGTTGCTCATGGCTCCAGTGCCGTCGCTCCTTTTTTTACTGTCAGGTCGCAGCTGGCCCCGTAATGTTTTCAAGGCAAAAAATGTTCAGAGGCAGTTCACCATGGCCTGCCTTTGTGTAGTGATCTTCCTGGACTTCCCTGGCGGTCTCCCATCCATGTATTCACCAGGGTCAACTCTGCTGAGTATCTGAGATCTGATGATACTGGGCTAGCCTGGACTATCCAGGTCAGGGCTAATCCAACATTATTCCCTGAGCCCTAATGACCATCTTTCTCTTGTAGCACCGATGGGACTGTTCTTAGGAAGGGGGAAAGAGCACTAATGGTTGCCTAGAAACATCCTGTGATGCCCTTAAACCAGAGGTCATTTCGGGGGGAATCGCGGGGGATCGCAGTCCCCCCGGGTGAGGTACGGGGGCAGGGCACATGACGAAGCCCCGCCCCCTGCTTCCGGCCTCCCCGCTTCGGGCCCTCATTCAGCCAGGAGGAGGCAGGAGAAGAGGGAGGGTAAGTTGCTTCCTCCCTGCCTCTCCCCACCCCTGCCTGCCTGGGGCCAGGGAGGGCCTTCGTGGGGCTTCCTTGCACTTCCGCCGGCCTTGCAGGTCCACCACCGGCCCCCTCATGGGGCTCGGCAGTGGAGCTGCAAGGCCGGCAGCGGCGGCCGGGACCGTTGGGGGCGGGGTGTGTGGCCTTATGACACACTTCCGGCGATGTCAGGGGGTGTGGCCTTATGACACACTTCCGGTGATGTCAGGGTGTGTGGCATATGCTAATGAGTTCCCCTAGCTCTTTTTCTACGAAACGACCCCTGCCTTAAACAGATTGATAGGAGGGGGACATGTTAGTGATTGCCATCAAGCGAGTCATTTTCTGCTTTTCCCCAGCAAGCCTCAGGCTGACTAAAAGTGCAGCAGTGGAGTATGCCAAGTAAACAGAGAGTTTCTTCACAGGAAGAAGCAGGACTATTTTTGGGCAGGAACGCACAGGAACGGAGTTCCGGCTGGCTCCCAAGTTGGCCACGCCCAGCAGGAACTCATTAGCATAATAGGCCACACCCAACAGCAGAAACTCATTAGGATTGGCTACATTAGGGGTGCGTGGCCTAACATGCAAAGGAGTTCCTGCTACAAAAAAAGGCCCTGGGTTTTGACAACAAACAAGGTAAACAGAATAACAAGCAAAAGGTGGGTGTGGCTGGATAACCACACTTCTGGTAACATGGGGGTGCGGCCTAATGTGCTAATGAACTGTGCTGTCAGGGGTGTGGCCTAATATGCTAATGAGTTTCTGCTGTTGGGTGTGGCCTATTATGCTAATGAGTTCCTGCTGGGCTTTTTCTACAAAAAGAGCCCTGGCAAGAAGTATCATATGGCTGTAGGACTTATGGGGTTGGGGGAGGGGAGAAGGTAAGAAAGAGGAAGGATGTTGTGGTTCAGTAGGAAGAAGTAAGCCGATAGAAGTCTGATACTTGCATGTTGTACATTTTGTTTGAAAGCTTCCTCGAATTCTGTGACCACGTACGAAACCTGCCAAACCTACGAACGCCCAATAGCTTTCACTTCCAGGTCTAAAAGGCTGTGGATCCAGTTCAAATCAAATGAAGGAAATAGTGCTAAAGGATTCCAGGTCCCTTATGTAACATATGATGGTAAGTGCCTATTCAGACACGATCAAACTAAAGTATAAACATTTCAGTACTTTGTTTTCTTTGTTTTAACTTCCAGCTTGCCTGATCCCAAGGATTCAGGTGCAGATATTTGTGTAAGTAAAGACCTGTGGGCTCCCAGTTTATACCAGAACGGTGGTGTGAGCAGGTAGTTTAAACCTTGCCCACTGCATTGCTTTCTGAACCAGAAATATATTCAGTGGGATAAACCGAAAGTATTTTTTGGGGTGGGGGAGAGATGTTTGATTTGCATAATACCTTCTGAAATTATATCAGATTTTGTATTGTACCATTGTCATGACTAGGGATGGGCATGCATGATCCAGAAAAATGGCAGTCTGTTGAGGTCCGTAGGTCCGTGGGGTTTACAGATCCCCGAATCACAAACCTCCACATTTAATGGACCAGGTCATGGTCAGTTTAGTCTATGACTCTGTGCGGCTTACAAAGCCATTTAAAGGGAATACGTTCCCTTCACTCACGCATTGCGGTGCTTTACAAAAGGCATTTAAAAGGAACCCGTTCCCTTTAAATGGCTTTTGCAGACCCCACCAAAACAGACCTCACAAACCTCCTGGGAGGGTTGTGAACATGTGTCAGACTCACAGCAAACAATGAAATACACTCTTGCAGGAAGGTTTTATTTTATTGAAGCCATGAAGTACTTAGAACAGATGTTCAGTTCAGAATAACACAAAGGGCTTGAGACTGGTATAATAAAGCAAGTTCAAAATAACATGGGCCAATAGATATGGTTCCCGCGCCCGCCTTGAGGGCTCATCTCACGCTCAAACCTTGAGAAAGCAGCGGTTATAGCTGATTAAACAATTCTTCTATTCTCACACTACTGTTCATTATAGACTAAGCAAAAGCCTCCAAACGCGAACCACCTGTAGCCTTGGCTGATAAGGTTCCTTCAAAGCAACGCTAGCATACATGGAAAGGAATGTCGTTGATGATGAGCGCTTGAGGGTGGGGGGGACATGCGTACAAGAGTCCAAGCCAGTTAAGGAGGGGGGGGGGTAGACACATCTCATATGCACGGAAAAGACTTATTGGCAGCTTGCTGACAACATGTGGGAGGTCTGTTTCAGCGGGATGGCATGGATCAGGCTCACGCCCTGGTCCGTGGAAAAATTAGGTCCGTGGTCCAGTCCATGCCCATCCCTACTCAAGATACATTCTTACACAAAAATGGCACAGGTAGACATTTTAGAACATCTCAACGTTGGGAGTACTTTGACATAGCTCAGAGCCTGTCCCCCCCCCCATCCAGTTGGGTTTTGCAGTGGTTGAAATGTTGTGTCTTACCTGTCATGGTTCATTGCACTATCCTAGAGGGAGGCTACCTCTTGTAATGTATAAATGATTTCACACTTACTGCTTGGAACCTGAGTTTAGGCCTACTCAGTGTTTTAGGCGAAACTAATTTATCTCAAGGAAATTGGCAGCTTCTTCTCCCACATGTGATCTCTTTGGCAGTGATCCCAGGCTAAACGGCAGCTACTCCGGGGCAATGTTTCCTTTAATTATTCCCCTTACTGAGTGGGGCAGTTCACATCCTGAGCAAAATAGCACTTCTTGAAATCTTAAAATGGGCAGTAGGCAGTGCAAGTCCCTGCGTGGCTCCAGAATGCTGCTGAGTGGGGCTTCCTGTGTTAATGAGCACCTTAGAGGGGAAACTGCTCTGGGGTAACAACCGGCAGAAAATGTCTGGTTAGACCATGATGGACTCCCAAGTGCTTGAAGGCTTCATCGCTTCATCTTTGGCTTTGCTGCATAAGTAGCAACTTTCTGATCTTTTTTATAAATGCTTGTGACGTTGCTTAATTTGATTCCCATAAAGAAAACACATCACTGGAAACAGGATCATACATTCAGTACAAGAATAACAGGCGGTTAAACAATGTGCTGTCGAAGGTTAAACAATGGTTTGCTTATTATACATGTCAAGAAGGAAAAGTAAGAACATTTGATGAAGGGATATTTTTAACACTGAGCGGATTTCTCTAGCGAAGAATTTCTTTGAAGTGCACCACAGACGCAGTTTATAGAATCATCTAAGACTGCTTATGATGTCTGCCTTGGACAGATTAATGGTAAACAGCTCAGTATGCAGAATTTTCTCTCTTCCTAGTAAATTGTGAAGTTGCTTTCATCAGACCCTTTTGAAATGTGTTAATGTTGCTAATCCGAGAACCAAGCAACAGTCTTGATTACACACGAGTAAACACCCACTTGAACCATGTACATGTAAATCCCTTCTGTGTGTGTTTCCTGTTGATATAATAAAAGGAGATATTTGTAGTTCTGTAACTAAATCAGCAAAGCTGATTCATTATGTGTCTCCAACAGAGGACTATCAGGAACTAATAGAAGACATAGTCCGGGATGGTAGACTGTATGCATCAGAAAATCATCAAGAGATCCTTAAGGTATATTTCCTGTATTACTTTTCTCTTGAATTAATAATTAAGTGTTTGAATTTGCTACAGACTCTGAAAATAAATAGCTCATGGTTTTCACCATTGCCTGTTGGTTTGAACAACTTTGAGGGGGAGAGAAGAAACACATGAAAAGTGAACAGGCCAAGACAAAACCAACACCCCCCCACACACACACACACACTACCATTGCTTCTTTTATCGTTATTGTTGTTGTTCTTAGATTGTTTATAGTCTCCCTTTCTCACTGAGACTAAGGCAGATTACATAGTGTAAACCAAGTACAAGCAACTAGAGCCATACAATAAGGTCTGGACTACAGAAATCTGATAACAGGCAGAAACAAAAGTGTGAGCTTTTAAACATGTTATTCTAAGTGACGTAGAAACTACCAAGTCTGGAGCATAATTACAGTGCTAGGTAGCAATACTGTGGTGTCGGTCATAGTCCTTATCCCTTCACCAATGCAACTTTCTGCTCATTTCATTACAGCACAGTTATACTTAAAAAGGTAAAGGTTCCCTTGCTCGAAAGCCGGTCGAGTCTGACTCTAGGGTTGCGGTGCTCCTCTCCGTTTCAAAGCCGAAGAGCCAGCGCTGTCCGAAGATGTTTCCGTGGTCATGTGGCCGGCATGACTTAACACCAAGGCGCACGGAACGCTGTTACCTTCCCACCGAAGTGGTACCTATTTATCTACTTGCAATTTCTTGCCTTCGAACTGCTAGGTTGGCAGGAGCTGGAACTAGAGACAGGAGCAAAAAGCCCTTTTGAATAATTCCATTTGGGTTAGTTTGCGGAGAGCCCAGGAGAGTGGGAGCTTTCCTACCCTCATCAGGGAAGCCATTCTGTAAGGCGGTGGACACAACAGAGGAACGCCTGTGTCCGGGTAGTTGTTGATTTTGCCAGTTTGCATGGCAGAGGGTGGGGAGAGAGGTGGTTCTGCACGTAAGAGGGACCGAGGCCACAAAGAGCATTGTATGGGATAGTCAGTACCTTGAACTGAGCCCGGTGGGCAGCCAGTGGAGTGACTGCAGAATGAGAGTGATGCTCATGTTCTGTTCATCTCCCAATAACAACCTAGCGGCAGTGTTTTGAACTAACTGGAGCCTCTGGATTTACTTTGAGGGGGGACACCTCTGTGGAGTGCATTACAAGTAGCCTGGTCTCAATGTTACTATGGCAAGCATCCAGGTGGTCAGATTGGATGATTGGGAAGGGGCCACCTTGCGGGCTAGGCTGCATTGGAAGACAGCATTTTTTTCTGCATCTGAGTTAAGTTGTGAAGTGATGATGGATCTAGTATAACCCCAGGGCTTTTAACGGAGTCAGCAAATGTTAGCTGAACCCCTTCCCAATCAGCTTCACTTCCATCTAGTCTGGGTTGAGATTTAATTAGGGTTGCCAAACTCCCACGGTTTGCCAGGGGCAGTGTTCCCTCTAAGGTGAGTTAGTTGTGTGCTAGCTCACAGTTCTTTAGGCTCTGGCTCACACATTTTTGTGCTCCCTCAGGAAGGATGGCTCCAGAGCAAACGAATTTATGCAGTAGGCAAATGGCTTGCTCACAGCTTTAATGCCAGGAGCTCATCAAGTAGAATTTTTGCTCACAAGACTTCACAGCTTAGAGGGAACATTGGCCAGGGGTCCCCCATTTGGGGGGGGGGTTTCCTACCCGACCCCAAAACCCACAGCCACCCCTCTCCCTTCTCTCTAGAGAGAGAGAAGGGTGGCTGCTTTTAAGTGCATGAAGCCCACGTTTCCTCCCAAGCCCGATCTCCGCTTGAGATCAGGCTTGCAGGGAAATGCCAGCTCTTTGCTCTTAAAGGGGAAATGCCGGCTCCGTGCACTTAAAAGGGAAACGCCGGCTCCTTTAAGTGCAAGGAACTGGCGTTTCTGGAGAACGGGCGCGCGGGCGGGCGGTGAACGTCCCCAACGTGATGTCATTACGTCGGGGATGCCCCGCCCCCTCCAGGAACACCCCCAAAGTCCCCCGCTGGGGGTGGAAGATGGACTTGGCAACCCTAGTTTTAATTTATTTGCTTTCAGCCAGTCAACCACAGCAGTCAGGCAGCAGCTCAGGACCTCTACTGCATCACCAGGGAATTTTGATAGGGAGATGTAAAGATGGGTGTCATTGGCATTACTGATGACATTCAGTTCCAAAGCTATGAATGATTTCTCCTAAATGCTTTACATAGAGGTCGAATAACCTGGGGGATACTGTCCATGGGGTTTCTTGGCAAAGATACTGGAGTGGGTTGCCATTTCCTTCTCCAGTGGATCACACTTGGTCTGAGTTCTCTGCTGTGGCCTGTCTGTCTTGAGTGGCCCTCCACGGCATAGCCCACAGCCTCCTCGAGCCACGCAAGCCCCCTCGCCACGACAAGGCCGTGATCCATGAGAAGACCCTGATGCTGGCAAAGATTGAAGGCCAAAGAAGACGGGGACGGCAAAGGATGAGAGGGTTAGACAGTGTCATAGATGCAACGAACATGAAATTGAGCCAACTTCAGAGGACGGCGGAAGACAGGAAGGCCTGGCGTGATCTGGTCCATGGGGTCCAGCCCCGTAGCTAGGGAATTCTTTGGGAGGGGGCCTTGGGGGGGCCCGCCAGCTAATTAAATGGAAGTACAGTGCAGGTGGTAAGTTGGAGCACTTTGGGGGCAGCCCCGTAGGGAGGGGGCCCAGAAGAAACACAAGGGGGCCAGGCCCCGTGGGCCCCATGCTAGCTACGGGCCTGATGGGGTCGCAAAGAGTCGGACTCGACTGTGCGACTAAACAACAACAACAATCATGGGGGATAAGACTGCACCTGAGGAACTCCACAAGATGATTCCTGCACTGAAAACAGATGGTCTCCAACAGCAACTCTTTGAGTCTAATTTATGAGAAATTATTTAAATCAGTCCCAAGGCATATTTCTGATCTTAAGCTAGCGTTGAAAAACAGGTGGGGCAGTGCAGTGCTGCAGCAGACAGCCCAAGTAGTGCTCCCCTGCTTCTGAAAATATCCCATCCATTCAGGGGTCATTTCCTGCAGGAGCGCAGAGGAGCAGAGCTCCGGCAGTAAAGAGCCCAGGGGGCGGGCACATGCAACAAGCCCCACCCCCTGCTCCCAGCAGCCCTCAGTCAGAGCAAGAAGCAGCCAGGTAAGTTGCAGAACCCCCCCCCCACCCCCCCAGTCCAAAACAGTCCAGTGGCACCTTTAAGAC
>NW_015166515.1:175704-185010 GCF_001447785.1 Gekko japonicus
AAACCGCGGAGAAAGCACTGCATGTTCCCCCCCCCCCCAATAGCTAGCAATCCAAAACAGTCCAGTGGAGCCTGAGCGGTGGGTGTTGCCTTCTGACACACCTCCGGTGATGTCAGGGGGTGTGGCATATGCAAATAAGTTATGCTAATGATTTCTGCTGATGAGCTCCTGCACCTCTTTTTCTACGAAATGACCCCTGCATCCATTAATACAGTCCCAGAACCTGCAATGAACCCCGTGATTTTAGAGGCAAAGGGGGTTGTTTTTCCCTGCTGCTCTGGAAATGGAAACTATGGTAAAGCATATTTCTTCTGTTCCATCCCATGGAGTCACAGCAACAGTGATAGCAGTGGTGCATGGATATATGTGTGTAACTTTGCCCGATTCTTGAAACTGCTGTGGTAGTCCTCTGTATTTACAAAGAAATGGTAACACAAAGCTAGACTTCTGACCTACCTCATAACTTTTCCTATACCTCTCTGTTTAACAGGAGTTGTAATATAATGTGGTTTTGGAATTTTGTTCCCTTTAATGTGACAATAAAAGTCTGCCTTGTTCTTTCAGGATAAGAAACTGATAAAGGCGTTGTTTGATGTTTTGGCACATCCACAGAACTACTTCAAGTACACAGCGCAAGAGTCCAGGGAGATGTTTCCAAGGTCTTTTATTCGGCTTCTGCGTTCTAAAGTCTCCAGGTTTTTGAGACCTTACAAATAATGGACTCCATATTTCTAAAACTTCCCAACTGTACAGCAGGAAATTGTGATTTTCTCTATTATAGGGAAGTCTTCAGGAAGCTGATAGTCAATTGTATACAGTGTGTACATTTTTAAATTAAAAATATAATTATTTCATTTCCAGGTGTTTTCTTCCAGTCACCACATGATCTGCTGCTTGAATATATATATTAGACAAGGCTGGACAGTTTTTGTCTCCAGTAAAATTGTGCTAGATGCAACTGCACAAACTTGCTGTGTTGCTTCGCCAGCAACATTAAAACTATCAGACTGATTACAATTGAGAGGATAAGCCAGACTCATAACTCATTTGGGGGGGGGACGTGGGGGGACGCCATCCCCCCGGGTGAGGTGCGGGAGGGCGGGGCCTGGAGCTCCCTGCTGGTGCCAGCTGGAGGTCGCCGCCGGCTGTGGGGAGGACACACTTCCGGTGATGTCAGGGGGTGTGGCATATGCTAATGAGTTATGCTAATGAGTCCCCCTAGCTCTTTTTATACGAAATGACCCCTGCTCATAACATAAAACTCTTCCGCTCTGAGAGGAGAGACTCAGAATTCGGTGTTAATGAGGTTCTTCTTTGAACTGGTTCTCACACACAACACCATGTTTTGCATAAATAGCCGTGGGAATGTGAAGACTACTGAGTCAATTTAGCAGTCATGGGATAAGAAGAGGACAAGTTCTCTTATGGATGACAAACTGGTTAAATGACAGGAAGCAAAGAGTAGGAATGTAGGAGTAAGTGGACAGTTCTCACGACGGAGGGAAGCAAGCAGTGAGATCCCACAAGGGTCAGTATTGGGTCTGGTGCTATTTAATTTATTTATAAATGATCTGGAACTAGGGGTGAGCAGTGTAGTGGCCAAGTTTGCAGGGCTCTTCTTATGTTCCTATCGTACCTGGTTTGGGCTTGCACAAATGTACTTGTATATGCAGTCTCTGAGACTGCCATGATGGTAACAATTCAAAATAGTATCACCTACATTTTGGAAGTCCTGTTGGCTGTGAATATACATTCCACATGAAGGCACCTGTTCAAATAAACTGTTTCCCAAGTTTCATAAGACAGACAAAACCTATGAATTTATGAATGTAAGTGCAGGGAGGTTATCTGAAAGTTGGATTACATCTTGGAGTCTCTGGAATTGGTTCGCTAGTTAAAATGCTGATTTTGTGACCATTTGTCTTCATCAAGTTTAGGATATTCATTTAAATGAATATAATTCTATTCTTATTGATCTGACTTCATCAGGGAGTCAAGCATTAAATATAACTTTAGTGGCTACTGTAAGTTTCACATTTCTTAAATGACTTTCTGTGTTACTAATGTTACACTGTTTGTAAGATGCGGTTCAAAAGTTTCTGGATCAATAATTCTAAAGAATTTAATTTTGGATGTTTCATAACTTTTCCAAAAGAAAATGCTGTGACATTTTTATTTGTGATGTAAATATACGTGTAAAATCCACAGCATTGCAGTGAAAGGTCAAGAATACGATCAGTATGAAAATAAATTGAAACTTGTGAATAGGGCATGGATCTTTTGATCACAGTGATGGGCCCATTGTGTTTTTGCAATGACTTCTATAAACTGCTAGTTCAAATGATGGCTTGTATATATAACACCACCTCAAAACAGTGCATTTCATTGCATTCTACAGCAAGTCTTTACTGATATCTCAAGAGAACTATGGTCAAGCAAGTGTTGAATTGGCCTTAACTTCTCAAAAGATGGGTTCCCCCCCCAACATTAAAATTTACTGGGATTTGTCATACCATGTAATAAGAGAGGCCGTTCTATATAATCCTATATATGAGGGGGATGGTTGTTCCTCCGTGGTGAGGGAATCTCATTCCTCATGCACTTGTAGATATTGTTGTTACTTGAAACTAGTTATTGGTACTCCCTGTCAATGAAAGTTGGTTCTGTGGCCAAGCCCTGAATCTTCTCCCTTTTCTGGCAGAAATAAAACATCATAATCTTTCACTCTACCATGATGTCAGAAACATAATTTCCTTTATAGGATTCCTTCCAGGTATATTGTCCAGCCACCCATACCTTCTCTTCTCACAGACAGCTGGCATCCTTGAGGACTTGACCATCTTTTGAATCAACAGAGAGAAGTTTGAGAACACCTGCATCTGAAATGCCATGACTTGGCCCTTTGTAGCCTCTGGGGGTGAAATATTGCAGAGGTGAGGGTTACGTAGCTTGAGCCATTTGGTGGCTATGCAACCTCAGGTAGTCTGGAAGGAGATGGATTATCCAGAGGCATTGCAATCAATATTCAGGCCTGGCTTTGGGAGAGAAATGGCCTTACATATAAGTGCTGGTGGACTGACTAGGGGACAGTACTTTGGGAGCCACCTGGGGGCTTACGGTTTGGTGCCTTTGGGAACCCTAGGCATCCCACTCTGGAAGATTGCTGGCAGCAGGACAAGATGGTCCACATGGACAGGTGTGTTCCTGGTTTTCTCCACCCATGCACATTTTCCCTAGAGCACAAGTTGTAGAATGCCTGAAAGCTGAAGAATATTGACTATCCTCAGAGGCTGAGAGATCTTCCTCACTCTCCGTCTCACCGGAGGTCCCGATATGTCATTCTGTCACTGCTGCTTCATGTTGCAGCTGCGAATCTGGTTCCACTGTAACTTCCATCTCTACAATGCTGCTCGAAACATCTAACACACCTGTTGGTACCGCTTGGCCTACCTCACCCATCCCCGACGCACAAAATAACAAACACACTGCAGACTTTAAAAATGTGTTG
This sequence comes from Gekko japonicus, assembly GCF_001447785.1. NCBI lineage: Eukaryota > Metazoa > Chordata > Lepidosauria > Squamata > Gekkonidae > Gekko > Gekko japonicus. Next base: position 179,213 of record NW_015166515.1, read on the forward strand.
GCTTTGCTGGGTACTTGTGCACAAAAACTCTGACCCCTTAAGCTGCCACTACGTGAAGGAGCTGCACAGGCTGGTCCATGAGTTCCCCCTGGGTGTGTGCACGCAAGTAACCAGACCAAGGTTTTTATAAGAAACATTTTATGTAGTTTATTGAATAGTTAAGCTAATAAGCTAACGGATTATACAAAATCATACAGAAGACAAAACAATAAAGCTGGCTGTTACTACCTAAAACTTCCAAAGAGTTATCAGGCAGTGCAAATTTACATCCAAGGCCTCCGTATAACCTGGTCTACGACAGCAGCAAATCTGCCAAGCATAGATGCGAGCCTACCCATGAATCTCAGAGAGTAAACTTGCCTCTGGGGCAATAGTACAATTATAATTTCTAACACACACACCCCAGCCAGGTGATGGTAAACTCCAATCCAAATGGGCCTTCAGGAGAATATTTGTCAGCTAGCTGCCATGTTTTGCTTGATCCCTTCTCTGACCCTGGCGCTATGGCGCATGCCTCAGCGAGCTTCCCTGGAAACGTGTGTGGAGATTTACTTGCTGTTGAACCTGACAATATTCCAGTATCTTACATTATTGTTCCAAGTGCCCCCCCCCCCGCCTCTAACAAGATGTTCTCATGAGAAGCTAATAGTTTCGATCTTGGGCTGATAAGACACCAGCTAGGCCAGGGTCCTTAATCAATGACACCTACAAAAGGAACTAGGCCTGTCACTTTGCAGATTAACCCTTAAGGAGGGAGCAAGGATGGTTTCTTGCTCTAACTTGAATTAAGATCTCAAATGCACACTGAAACTGTTTCCCAAGCTGAGATCTGTTTGAATGCCTCAATATGCAAGCCGAGAGACTAGGAAGGTGGTAAAGGTTCCCTTGCTCGAAAGCCAGTCGAGTAGGTTGGTTGCGGTGCTCATCTCCGTTTCAAAGCCAAAGAGCCAGCGCTGTCCGAAGACGTTTCCGTGGTCATGTGGCCGGCATGACTAAACACAAGGCGCACAGTAAAACTGCCTTAACCATACTTTGCTCACTCTGCAAGAAATGCTTTACTGTGGTTATAGATGATTTGTTTGGAAACAACTTTAAATCATGGATTCAGGGTTCGTTTGAAATTGTCATAAGGACAATACCAAACTTGCACTGATTTAAGTAGCGACTTTTAATTACTTGTTTTAGAAGTTCCATATGAATTTTTGTCTAAAGAGTTACTTTCTACTGCAGCACTACTCTGCATACTTTTTGTTTTAGAAGTTCCATATGAATTTTGGTCTAAAGAGTTACTTTCTTTCTACTGCAGCACTACTCTGCATACTTACTCAAATATTGGGTGGACTCTGGCAGGTGGAATAGTTCAGTGTTCATAGCAGCTAAACTGCAGGGGTTTGTACTGGGCATGGCTGATGTACTATGCAGCGCAATTACTATAAAATGGAACATCAGGAAAGAGAAGACCAAGGAGAGACACTACAGGATGTTAATGGGCAGTAGATTCAGGATGGACAAAAGGAAAAATACTTCTTTACTCAGTGAGTTATTAAAAGGTGGAATTCAGTGCCAGAGGATGTAGTGATGGCCATAGGCTTCAAAAGGGCGGCTTCCAATGACATAAATACATGATAAAAACATACGTAATACAAATTAAAACATAACAGTTAAAATTAATACATTACAAAGGGCTGGCGGCAATTAAAATTCAATCAGAAGGAATGCCTGGCGGAAGAGCTCCATCTTGCAGGCCCTGTGGAACTGCAAAAGGTCCCACAGGGCCCTGATCTCCTCCGGGAGCTCGTTCCACCAGGTAGGGGCCGCCACCGAAAAGGCCCCGGCCCTAGTAGCAGTTAGCCTGGCCTCCCTCGATTGATGAAGTCTGTCAGTGGTTTACTAAGCCATGGTGACTAAAGGGAACTTCATATTCAGAGGCAGTAAACCTTTTAATATCAGTGCCAGGAAGCAACATCAGGTGAAAGCCTTGGCCTCTGTGCCATGTTGTTGAACCTCCAGAGGAAAGGGTTGGCCACTATGTGATACAGGATGCTGGACCAGATGGTCTCCTGCAGTAATTCCTTGATGTTTTGCATGTGTATCCATCCTCATCTTTCTATAATTAGACCTTTTAAAATTGTCCCACATATCACAGTCATCAGAAAACATACTAAATAAAACTAAAATAATAATAATAATGTGTTTAAAACTGAACACATTAAAATCTCATTGTGTCATATGGACAATAGATAAAACAATCCCACAATCAAGCTAAGCCAACCAAAGAGGAGGCAGAAACACAACCCCAAAATGGAATTGGGTACCTTAAAAGGTTGAGCTTCAGGCCATGACATCCTGCCATGCTTCAAATCGTGAGTCACCCCTGCTTACACTGCAAGCCCTCCCACTTTCACAGGAGAACTTGCCTTCTTGATCCTCTCCCACCCACACTTCACCCTATGCTTTGCGTAGGGTTGCCAGCCTCCAGGTGGGGCCTGGGGATCCCCCGCTTTCACAACCGATCTCCAGCTGACAGAGATCAGCTCCCCTGGAGAAAATGGCTGCTTTGAAGGGTGGACTCTATGGCATTGTACCATGCTGAGGCCCCTCCCCTCCCCAAACCCCACCCTCTCCTGGATCCACCCCCAAAGTATCCAGGTATTTTCCAACCCAGATCTGGCAACTCTAGCTTTGCGTAAGTGTCCTCCTTTCTTGTCAGCCTTGATCTGCACGCTTGCCTATCTCTGGCAGGGAAACAGACTGGAAGTAAGGGTTGTTTGAGAACTAAGGGGAAGGTCCACTTCCTTCCTTCCTTCCTTCGCAGGGAAACAGAGAGACAGGAAGTAAGGGTTGTTTGAGAACTAAGGGGAAGGTCCACTTCCTTCCTTCCTTCCTGCATCCCTCCCTCCTCCTCCTAGTTGTTTGAGTGTGCCTGAGGTCAGCATCCTCTAAAGGCAGCAGTGTCCCCAAGGCAACAAATTCTCCTTTGATGAGGTGGCACTGTAGTGTCACAGTAGCTGAGGTCACAGCTGCATAGTGTCAAGCAGGGCTATTTTTGGGCAGGAACGCACAGGAACGGAGTTCCGGCTGGCTCCCAAGTTGGCCACGCCCAGCAGGAACCATCCCACTGTTGACCCCCCCAAGCACCAAGATGACAAAGCATCACTTTCCCCAGAGTCCCTATCTATACCTTGTGGCTAATAGCCACTGATGGACCTCTGCTCCATATGCTTATCTAATTCCCTTTTGAAGCCGTCCATGCTTGTAGCCGCCACCACTTCCTGTGGCAGTGAATTCCATCTGTTAATCCCTCTTTGGGTGAAGAAGTACTTCCTTTTATCCATTCTAACCCGACCAACTCAGCAATTTCATGGAGTGCCCACGAGTTAGGCCACACACCCCTAATGTAGCCAATCCTAATAAGTGTCTGCTGTTGGGTGTGGCCTATTATGCTAATGAGTTCCTGCTGGGTGTGGCCAACTCAGGAGCCAACCGGAACTCCGTTCCTGTGCGTTCCTGCCCAAAAATAGCCCTGTACCCCATCATCCCATTTTCCACTGTATCCCTTTCTCTGCTATTTCCTCTTTCTGTTCCTTGGCTGCCCCTATTTTATTTATTTAAACTGTTAGCCAGCTTTCTGCTTTGTGGAACTCCAGGTGGCTTATAATGTAAACAGAACATTATAAAAGCACAATAAAAAGAACAATGATAAAACCTACAATTATAAAACCTATATTCTCCCTCTTCCAAAATACTAGAACTCGAGGGCATCCAATGAAACTGATGGGCAGTAGGTTCAGGATGGACAAAAGGAAATACTACTTTACATAGAGAGTGCTTAAAATGTCGAATTCACTCTCAGAGGATACAGTGATGGCCACAGGAATAAACAGCTTTAAAAGGGGATTAGATAGATTCATGGAGGTTAGGTCTATCCATGGCTGCTAGCGATGGTGACTGAGGGGAACCTCCACATTCAGAGGCACTAAGCCTCTGAATTCCAGAGCCAGGAGGCAACAACAAGGGAAGGTCTTGGCCTCTGTGCCCTGTTGTTGGCTGTCCAAAGGAACTGGTTGGCCATTGTGTGAGACAGGATGCTGGACTAGATGGACCACTGGTCTGATTGTACTGAGAATGCTTTGGCTAAACAATCATTGGAAGGCACTTTCTGGACCAGTGAAATATCATTTGGCACGTGATTGCATCTTTGGAGGCCTCATTTATACTTTTATTCTGTCCCTAGTGATTTCACTTTGGAACTTTTCCTAGTTGAATTTCTCTTTATTCTTAACAGTTGTGAAAATGGAATATTGTGTCTTAAGTGTGCCGGGTGAAAGGAATTAAAGCTGAGTAGTGTATTTTTGGAGCTGTGGTGGCTCAAGTGGTTAAGACGCTGAACTGCAGGCTGTGGAAGGTCAATAGTTCAGCAGTTTGAGACCCAGGTGCCGCATGATGGAGTGAGCTCCCATCTCTAGTTCCAGCTCCTGCCAACCTAGCAGTTCGAAAGCAAGAAATTGTAAGTAGATAAATAGGTACCACTTCTGTGGGAAGGTAACAGCATTCCGTGTGCCTTGGTGTTTAGTCATGCCGGCCACATGACCACGGAAACGTCTTCGGACAGCGCTGGCTCTTCGGCTTTGAAACGGAGATGAGCACCGCAACCCTAGAGTCAGATTCGACTGGCTTTCGAGCAAGGGAACCTTTACCTTTACTAGTGTATTTTTATCAGTTGGTTGAGTTCCTGTTGAGTTCCTGGACGTGACTGTCTTTAAAACTTATTTATTTTTGGCCACTAGAACTTTTTAAAAACCAACTGATAAAAATACAGTACTCAGCTTTAATTCCTTTCACTCGGCACACAAGACACAAGACACAATATTCAATTTTCACAATTGTTAAGAATAAAGAGAAATTCAACTAATAAAAGTGACTATTTATGGGACTCTGAACAACTTTTGTGTGCCTTTAAGAACAGGGGTTATCCCTCGAAAATGTTACTTAGAGCCAAGGAAAGGGTTGAACTACGTGAAAGAATGTCTTTATTTGAGCAATCCATCAGTCACTCCCCATCACCAGTTATTACATGGTCAATGGACTACACTCCTTTATCCTTCCCTATCAAAAGTATTATTACTAAATACTGGCCACTACTTGGAGATATTGAAGGGTGCCAACATTTGCCCAGGATAGGTTATAGGAAGACAAAATCCCTTAAGGATATTATAGTCAGATCAGACATAAGGGAGGATACACAGGTTAGGACACAGTCCAAGGGACATAGACACTGTTTAAAATGCAAAGCCTGCAAGATAATGTGGGAAAGTGATAGTTTCACTTTAAATGGCATAACTGTGTATAGCAATGCGTGTTCTACCTGCGAAAGCGCCTTTGTTGTGTATTTTATTCAGTGTGATTGTCCAAAGTTATACATTGGAAGTATCACCAGACCTTTGAAATGAAGAATTATGGAACACATTACAAGAAATAAACGGCAAACAAAGGAAGCCCCACTTACAGAGCATTTTGTCTCTAAAAACCACAAAGAAGATCAATTTAGATGTGGTGTGCTCTTTGTTGCAGACTCAAAAGGTCCATTGGCTACAAAGGAATTACTTCGCCAGGAACACAGGTGGATCTTTAAACACTTTGATCCCCAATGGTTTGAACACTGACTTTGATTTAAGTTCTTTCTTGTAAAATTATGTAAAGTGCTTGTAAGTATGTTATTTCAAGTTAGTTTTCCTTCCTTTAGTTTACCCACCAGTTTCATCAAAAAGTTAGTTCTAGAAGTAAAAATGTAAAATAGG
>NW_015166516.1:0-3789 GCF_001447785.1 Gekko japonicus
GTTGATGTATATGATTCAGTTTGGGATGAGGGAATGTTCCCTATTTCGCCTCTTTTATTATAATATTTTTTTAAAATACCTTTTTGTCAATGGTTTAAATTCTCCACTGTTTGCTGTTGATTTTGTCGATGCAGCTTGAACTGTATCTGCAAGCTGTGTAGTTTTTTTAAAATATACATTTTATTTGCATTTATACATGACGTCCGATGTGTACTGTTTATACATGTATGGTTAATGCTGGTATTATTGACCTACAAATACTACTAGAAAAAAATGCATTCATTTTACCAGAGAAATTTGTCAGGAGGAAATGGTGCAAAATTAAAGAATCATGGGCTTGTTTCATGCAAAGGAAGCAAAACTGAAATGTGTTGGATTAGGGCCAACAGCAACCACTGGGTGACTTGATACTATGGGGCTTGCATCACTCGCACTGGGCCCAGCTGCTTGCTACTGTTCAATAGTAGCCATGCCAATGAAAACCAGTGTGATATAGCACTTAGAGTTTCAGACTAGGCTCTGGGAGACCCAAGTTTAAATCTCCTCTCTGCTGTGGAAATTCACTGGGTGACTTTTGGGCCAGTCATACACATTCAGACCAACCTACTTCCCAGAGTTGTTGTGAGGATAAATGGAGGAGGGGGGGAATGATGTAAGTTCATGTGGGTCCCCATTGTGGAGAAAGGTGGGGTATAAATAAATAAATCGTATAGCTGAGGGGGGCGGATAAAAGGTAGGTTGATTGGTGAATGAGAAGGAGTGATGGAAGCAAGGAAAGGTGGGGATATGGGAACTGCCAGGAGGAGGGAAAGGGGAGATACCAGGGAAAGTGAGGTGCCCCTGCACATCCTTGTGGGTTCTCCACCATGCAACTGGGACTGGCACAGACCAGTGGCTGGCACTGTGCTACAAAGTTTTCCCCAGCAGAGACTCCCAGTAGGGGGAAAGGAGGGAAAACTGAAGACAGGGAGGCAAATAAAAGTAGGTAGGTTGGTGTGTGGGAAGCAGAGAACGAAGCAGAAAAAGTGGAGAGGCTAAGGGGGCTTCAGGGAAGGAACAAAGGAAATAGAGGGGGAGTATAAAATAAGATACCCCCTTGCAATTCCTTTTACAATTAAAAGAAGAGAAGAAGAGATTGGATTCATGCCCCGCCCTTCAGTACCCAAAGGAGTCTCAGAGCAGCTTACAAACTCCTTTCCCTTCCCCTCCCCACAACAGACACCCTGTGAGGTAGGTGGGGCTGAGAGAGCTCTGACAGAAACTGCTCTTTTTCAAGAACAGCTCTTGTCAAAACTATGGCTTGCCCAAGGTCATCCAGCCAGGTGCAAGTGGAGGAGTGGGGAATCAAACCCGGCTCTCCCAGATTAGAGTCTGCGCACTTAACAACTACACCAAACTGGCCAAAGCATGTCAAAACCAAGCAAGAGATCAACATACAGCCACTATTAGAAAACCATCTTTTTTGCATAATTGAAAAATATACAATTAAACATCACTGATAATTAACATGTCAATTAATAACCCAAACTGTTTCTGCAGCTCAAACACTAGTTGTTGCAAGCACTTGGTCAGGAAGCAACAAACACAAGAGCTCACTAAGGGTGCGTTCAGACGGGGGCTTTCTGCCGGCATAAACTGCACCGGTTGGAACCGGTGCAGTTTATGCCGGCAGAAACGCAATCAGACTTACCTCCATTTTGCGGATCCCTCCGGTGTACACCCGCTCACATGCTGCAGGCGTCGGCGAGTTTTTTTTAAAAAAACACAGTTTGAGCATGCGCATAGGCAGCCATTCACTCCCTTAAGTCCCGGACTCCCCCGGATAAGTAAAGTAAGGGCTTTAAAAAAAAACAAAAAAAAAACGCTCAGGGCGAAGCTTCGCCCAAGCGCATATCGCTTAGAGTTAAAAAAAATGGTGGGGGGGAAATGGAAGCCTCATGCTTCCGACGGAAATGGCTGTGGAACGGTGGAGACCGATCAGACGCCGGGGTACGCCGTTTACAACCGTTGCACTCAGTATACCACCACTTGGGACCTGGTGGCAGAGTGCAACGGTGTAAAGGGCTTTACACCGGTTAGGGACAGGAGGCAGATGTGCCCCGTCTGAACGCCGGTGAGTACAACGGTTGGAACCGGCACCCTAACCGATATAAAGCCCCCGTCTGAACGCACCCAATGAGTAATATACTCAGAAGCACCTTGAACAGTAGCTGTAGTGCCTTGACATAAATCTGTACCTGGTTTACACTTAGATTACTGCAACTGTTCACTTCTATCATTTTCCTTTGTGTAAAGCATCTTTCACAAGTCCTTTAGTCTCATAACATTCTTTCCCTGTTGTTCCTTTCACCTACTAGTTATTCTAGCATCCCACCTACCCCTCCAATATACCTTATTTCAAGAGTCCCCAACATGGTGCCCACCAACACCTTTCTTGGTGCCTGCCCAGCAAGTACTTTTAGAAAGTGAAGGGGTCTTTTGCCCAGCACGACTTCTGACTGTTTCTGTAGATTAAAAGGCATCCTATTAAACAGCTTCTGTTGAAGAGGTTCTTTTAGAGCTTTGTGTAACCTCTCTCCCTGACATTTTGTAGTTGGCAGCCATTTTGTGACAGCCATTTTGTGATTTGCTCCACCTCCTGTGGCTACAATTTTGTGACTGTGATTCATGACTTATCTGAAATATTTGATTTTTGTTTTTTAAGGCCCCCTTTTTAGTTTAGCACTGAGCGTTTGGCTCTGAAGGCATAGGTTTCAAGCTCCTAGTACAGAAGAACACCAACTGTGGGGCATGAAACCCAGCCAGAAGCCGACAGAATTTTGCCAGGATTTGTTTCTCTGTGGTTAAGACGGGTTATTTGAAATCCAGTTTTCAGGTACATTCTGCAGCAATATGAAAAGTTTTTTGTTTGTTATTGGGAGAAGGACTTTATGGGATAAGGGTGGAGATCAAGAGAGGTGTTGTATTAGAAAAGTGTCCCCCACCTCTTCCCTTGGTGTTTTGTAGTGAGGCCCTTGGCACTCAGCCAGCTTTGTGTAAAGACAGGTTTTGCTGGGCCGTTGAATGGGTTATGTAACCAAATACTGTTTTCCATGTTCCCCAGAACGCGTCAAGGTCCCTGCTGGATGAAGCAGTTAATGATCAAATTACAGAAAATGCAGAGTTCGGGGGTTTTTTTGTGTTTTGTTTCAGGATTTTTATTTGTTGTTCCATTTCCTGTTGTATTCCTAGTTAACCTTTGTTCCCTCTGGTTCTAAAATGTTGTATCAAAGTGAATTTGGAAATGAACTTCATATGGATGAGAACAAACTGCACAGTCAATGTCTTTTTAAAAACCTGCTGTCAATATTTCCTTTTGATAAATGGGAGGATTTTCTATTTAATAAAACCTACAGGACCAAAGAAGTACATTTTATTTTATGTGAGAACCAGAAGCCTTCAGTCAAAGCATTGATTCAAATCAATATGTGAAATTCAGCACTCAGCACTCAGCCCTCCCACCTCTTTTTTTCTCCCTTATCATCTGTGTTTCCTCAGGGCTAGACAACATGATATACTTTTTGACAGGGCTCTTTTTGTAGAAAAAGCCCAGCAGGAACTCATTAGCATAATAGGCCACACCCAACAACAGGAACTCATTAGCGTACGGGGCCACACCCCTGACAGTACAGCTCATTAGCACATTAGACCACACCCCCATGTTATCAGAAGTGTGGTTATCCAGCCACACCCACCTTTTGCTTGTTATTCTGTTTACCTTGTTTGTTGTCAAAACCCAGGGGTTTTTTG
>NW_015166516.1:3811-9254 GCF_001447785.1 Gekko japonicus
CATGTTAGGCCACACACTCCTAATGTAGCCAATCCTAATGAGTTTCTGCTGTTGGGTGTGGCCTATTATGCTAATGAGTTCCTGTTGGGCGTGGCTAACTTGGGAGCCAGCTGGAACTCCGCTCCTGTGCCCAAAAATAGCCCTGCTTTTTGATGAGCCAGGACCTGACTTCCTTTCTCCGCAGCCACCGTCCTTTTAAACAATCTGTGGGGACCCAATTTGATTTGGGATTGTGACAGGGGAAGGGCTTCTGCCTTCTCCTCATGTTTTTCCCCAAGTCAAAACAGCCCCCGGGGGAGTTTATTTGCCCCGTTTGACCTCTAGCCTTGACCCACCTCATTAAGAAAGCATTGTGTAGTTGGCCTTTTGAGTCTAGTCACTGGTAGAAGTTCTGTAGAAGAGCCAGGTTTTCTTTTGAAGAGGAACTTAGGAAGTCTGAGGTAGTCTCCTTGAGAGGAAATTTTGACAATCACAGATTGTACACAGGTGAGAGGTGCCACTCCCATCTCCCCCTTGTATTTCTGGTTACTTGTGAGTTTGTAAGTCTTTCAGATGCACAGTTTTAAGAAGTGTTTCAGCCTAGTAACTTGAATGATACTAACAAGAGACATTCCTAAATATTTCTAGGGATGTCAGGGCTATATAGCCTGGATGGGGTAGTGAGTATACTGCTCCACCTGAAGCTCTACCTAAGAATCTTTGGGAAAACAGTCTTTTAAATTTGTGACATGACAGCTTTCCTATAAAAAAGCAGTGCTTGTTTTTTGAAAAACAGGAAACTTCTGGTATCTTAAAAAACTTTCTGTAGTGGCAGTCGTATCTCCAAAATGGTAATACTGGTAATGCTGCCGTTTCTCCAGATGGATTGTTCAAGATCACTCTACCACATTTAGAGTGCTGAATTGATTATGAAGGGGGGGGGGAAATCTCCCTTTGTTGTTGTTGTTGTTGTTGTTGTTGAGTCGCACAGTCAAGTCCGACTCTTCATGACCCCATGGACCAGATCACGCCAGGCCTTCTGGTCTTCCGCTGTCCTCTGAAATTTGCTCAATTTCATATTCGTTGCATCTATGACACTATCTAACCATCTCATCCTTTGCCGTCCCTCTCTTCTTTGACCTTCAATCTTTCCCAGCATCAGGGTCTTCTCCAGTGAGTGCTCCCTTCTCATTTGGTGGCCAAAGTATTTGAGCTTCAGTTTCATTATCTGGCCTTCCAGGGAACAGTCAGGGTTGATTTCTTTTAGGATTGACTGATTTGATCTTCTTGCAGTCCAAGGGACTCTCAAGAGTCTCCTCCAGCACCATAGTTCAAAAGAATCTATTCTTCGGCACTCGGCCTTCCTTACAGTCCAACTCTCGCAGCCATACATGACTACTGGGAATACCATTGCTTGGACCATGCGTATTTTTGTTGGCAGGGTGATGTCTCTACTTTTTATCATGCTGTTTAGGTTCACAATCGCTTTCCTCCCAAGGAGCAGGCGTCTTTTAATTTCATGGCTGCAGTCACAGTCTGCGGTGATCTGGGATCCCAGGAACGTGAAGTCTGTCACTACTTCCACGACTTCCCCTTCTATTTGCCAAGGAGTGATGGGGCCGGATGCCATGATCTTAGTTTTTTTGATGTTGAGCTTCAAGCCCACTTTTGCGCTCTCCTCTTTTACCCTGAGCAAGAGGCTCTTTAGGTCCTCTTCACTTTCTGCCATTAGAGTGGTATCGTCTGCATATCTGAGGTTGTTGATCTTTTCCCCAGCAATCTTAATTCCCGCTTGTGATTCATCCAGGCCAGCATTTCGCATGATGTACTCTGCATATATATTAAATAAGCAAGGCGACAATATACATCCTTGTCGTACTCCTTTTCCTATGCTGAACCAATCAGTTGTTCCATATCCGGTTCTAACTGTCGCTTCTTGGCCCTTATACAGGTTTCTCAAGAGACATGTGAGGTGGTCTGGTACTCCCATCTCTTTAAGGACCTGCCATAGTTTGTTGTGATCCACACAGTCAAAAGCTTTAGCATAGTCAATGAAGCAGAAGTAGATATTTTTCTGGTACTCTCTTGCTTTCTCCATAATCCAGCGAATGTTGGCAATTTGATCTCTAGTTCCTCTACCTCTTCGAAACCCAGCTTGTACTTCTGGTAGTTCTCTATCCACGTACTGTTGAAGCCTAGCTTGTAGGATCTTGAGCATGACCTTGCTAGCGTGTGATATGAGTGCAATTGTGCGATAGTTTGAACATTCCTTGGCATTGCCCTTCTTTGGGATTGGAATGTATACTGACCTTTTCCAATCCTGTGGCCACTGTTGCGTTTTCCAAATTTGCTGGCAAATGGAGTGCAGCACTTTAACAGCATCATCTTCTAAGACTTTGAATAGCTCAGCTGGAATACCATCACCTCCACTAGCTTTGTTGTTAGTAATGCTTTCTAAGGCCCATTTAACTTCACATTCCAGGATGTCTGGCTCGAGGTCAGTGATTATACCGTCGTGGTTGTCAAGGACATCGAGGTCTTTCTTGTATAGTTCTTCTGTGTATTCTTGCCATCTTTTCCTAATCTCTTCTGCTTCTGTTAGGTCCCTACCGTTTTTGTCCTTTATCATGGCCAGCTTTGCATGGAACGCTCCCTTGATTTCTCCAACTTTCTTGAAGAGATCTCTAGTCCTTCCCATTCTATTGTTTTCTTCTATTACTTTGCACTGTTCATTCAGGAAGGCCTCCTTATCTCTCCTTGCTGTTCTCTGGAAATCTGCGTTCAGTTGGGTAAATCTTTCCTTTTCGCCTTTGCCTTTCGCTTTCCTTCTTTCCTCTGCTATTTGTAAAGCCTCATCAGAAAGCCACTTTGCTTTCTTACATTTCTTTTTCTTTGGGATGGTGGTGATTGCTGCCTCCTGTACGATGTCACGAACCTCTGTCCATAGTTCTTCAGGCACTCTATCTATCAAATCCAGACCCTTGAATCTATTCTTCACCTCTACTGTATATTCATCAGGGATGCGATCTAGGTCAAACCTGAATGGCCTCGTGGTTTTCCCAATTTTCTTCAGTTTAAGTCTGAATTTTGCAATGAGTAGCTCATGATCTGAACCACAGTCAGCTCCAGGTCTTGTTTTTACTGACTGGATAGAGCTTCTCCATCTTTGACTGCAAATTATATAGTCAATCTGATTTCGGTGTTGCCCATCTGGTGATGTCCATGTGTAGAGTCGCCTCTTAGGTTGTTGGAAAAGGGTGTTCGCTATGACCAGTGTGTTCTCTTGACAAAACTCTGTTAACCTTTGCCCTGCTTCATTTTGCTTTCCAAGGCCAAACTTGTCTGTTATTCCAGTTACCTTTTGACTTCCTACTTTAGCATTCCAGTCCCCTATGATGATGAGGACATCATTTTTTGGTGTTAGTTCTAGGAGGTGTTGTAGGTCTTCATAGAACCGGTCCACTTCAGCCTCTTCTGCATCAGTGGTTGGGGCATACACTTGAATTACTGTGATGTTGAATGGTTTGCCTTGGAATCGGACAGAAATCATTCTGTCATTTTTGAGATTGTATCCCAGTACTGCCTTTTGCACTCTCTTGTTGACTATAAAGGCCACACCATTTTTTCTACGAGATTCCTGGCCACAGTAGTAGATATAATGGTCTTCTGAGTTAAATTCGCCCATTCCTGTCCACTTTAGTTCACTGATTCCTAGGATATCGATGTTCAGTCTTGCCATCTCATTTTTGACCACGTCAAGCTTACCTTGATTCATAGATCTTACATTCCAGGTTCCTATGCAGTATTGTTCTTTGCAGCATCGGACTTTCCTTTCACCATCAGACACATCCACAACTGAGCGTCCTTTCGGCTTTGGCCCAGCCGCTTCACTCTTTCTGGGGTTACTTGTACTTGTCCTCTGCTCTTCCTCAGTAGCATATTGGACACCTTCCGACCTGAGGGGCTCATCTTCCGGCGTCATATCTTTTAGCCTTTTGATACTGTCCATGGGGTTTTCTTGGCAAAAATACTGGAGTGGGTTGCCATTTCCTTCTCCAGGTGGATCACGCTTGGTCTGAGTTCTCTGCTGTGGCCTGTCCGTCTTGGGTGGCCCTTCACGGCATAGCCCACAGCTTCATTGAACTGCGCAAGCCCCCTCGCCACGACAAGGCAGTGATCCATGAGGGGCCACAAGTGATGGGCCACTACATAAAAGTGCCTAACATCTGGTGACACTCTGGACAAAACTCTATGGTAGAATTAGCTTCAAACCATAGAGTTTTGCCCCCAAAACAGAGTGTAGCCCCCACGATGTCACCAATATGTGTATGTCACTTTCGGGTGATGTAGGCACGTCACTGACATCCCTGACGTGTACGTCACCTGGAGGGGGCATAGGAACGTCACGCTTCTTCCCTCCCCTCTCTTCGAGCCTCCTTGTAAGTCCACCGCCGGCTTGTGGGCCAGACTTGGCAACCCTACTTTTCTCGTAGGGCTTGGTCCCCAGGCCCCTGATCATCCTTGATCCCGGTCAAACGAGCGGGATGATCCACTGCCAAAAGGAGGCAAATTAGAGCCGGAGCAAAAAGAACCGCGGGAGTGCAATCTGACGTGCCCCCACGGCTCTATGCTCTGGCAGCTGATCAAATGTTGTGCAGCAAACCGGCAGTAGCACAGTTGTGCGCATGCGTGGGATGGGGAACGGCGCTGGCTGCGACGGGCTACCAGCGCTTCCCCGACCAGACGCCTGGAGTTGCCGCACATCATCCGGAAGGTAGTGCTCTGTTGCTAGTACCTTTTAAATGTGCATTTTCGGGCCGAAGGGACGGATCGGGGATGGGTGCGTGATGCTTCCCAGATGTTGCGGTGTGCTTGATGCGCCCCCGATCTGTCCCTCTTGCGGGGCAAATCCTCCTGTGTGACCGGGGCCCTCATTGCTCTCTTCTGTTTGGAGGCTAAGGCCTTCTACGGCTGTTACCTGCTAGCACTGAAACCTCTGAATATGGAGGTTCTCATTAGTCACTATGGCTAGTAGTTATTGACAGACCACTCCTCCGTGAATCTCTCTAACCCACCTTTAAAGCCACCTGTGCACAGGGTCATCACTATATCCACTACTAACTCCAAACCAGTGGCACCAATGGTCCAAACAAGATAGGACCAGGCCAGACAGGACTCTGAAAGAATATTCAACCCCTTGCCTTGCTTTCATCTAACAGGGGGGGGGGAACCTTACTCCCCCAATACCTTGGTAAATTTTTTCCTCCCTATTTCTTTCTTTCTTTCTTTTTGCCCAAGGAACTTTTCAAAGAGTCGGGAGAGATAAGAGGAAGCAGGCAGGCATCTATCACATGTCATCCTTATCAGTTCTAGAATGGCTGCTTGCTTAACAAGACTGAAGGAGATTCATTTTTTCCCAGCAGGCTGCCAAGGTGGGTGGAAGTCAAAACCGTATTCATTAACC